>NC_134859.1:92470000-92617500 GCF_049852395.1 Peromyscus maniculatus bairdii | reverse complement strand
TGACTATGGGTAACTGTTGAAATTGCAGCTGGAGACAGGCTACCGTCCACTGCTTCATTAGCTATTCATTCAGCCCAGGGAAGAGTGGGCAGACAGGGAAAGAGGAGATGTCACACGGCGGATCTTAGTGATCAGCAGGCTGAGCCAAGGCATCGCAGGGGGGTTATTCTGAGCAGAGGGAACAGCATGTGGCAGATGCATGAAAAGTCTTCTCGAACTAAGGAATGACCCAGGAGTCGATCAGCCCAAGAGGTGGTGAGAGGGGGTGCCACGGAGGGGAACAAGACGGGAAGAAGGCAGCTATTCTAGGTGCTAGAGAGATGGATGGATGGCTCAGCAGTCAGGAGCACTTGCTGCTCAGTCATGAGCATGAGAGTTCGCTTCCCCAACCACATAGGGTGGCTCACCCTGTGACCCCAGCTTCAAAGGATCTGGTGGGATCATCTGGCCTCCGAGGGCACCTGTGCATACATGGGCACATATGGATACGTACACAGAGACATAAACAAGATATTTTAAAAAGAAAGGAAAAACAACTCTTCATAAAGTCCCATGCTGTGTTTATTGTTTGTATTTATTAAAGCAGTGATTGATGGTTTTGATCTGGCATTTTGGGCAAAGGGAGAAGAGAGTGACGCCTGGTCTTTGAACCTGGTGACAGATGTTTCATGAACAGCTGGAGATAAATATCATTTTCCCTGTGCCTCTCACATTGGTATGAAGCCTGACGCTGCCTAAACTAGTCACAGACCCAAGAGAAAGAAGCCATGTTCTCATCTCTGTTGTGTGTTCTCTAGGCTTGTTTGAAACGACAGGAATACAAAAAAGACCCAAACGAGAAGACACAGGATCAGCTATGGGGGAATGACACAAGTGACAGATCCCGGTTTTCAAGCGGGTCATCGTCCAAACAGGTACGGAGAATTTGTCTCTTGCTTCCGTGTGTGTGTGTGTGTGTGTGTGTGTGTGTGTGTGTGCATACATACACGTATGTGTTAGAAAAAAGCCAACTCCAAAAGGAATGTATTGGCACTATCACTTGGTCAACTACTTGTTTCATAAACATGAGAACCTGAGTTGTTTCCAGAACCCACATTGGAAAAAAAAAAAAAAGCCAAGTGTGGCGGTGTGCACTTGGGATGCCAGAGCTGGGAAGATAGAAAGAGGAGCATTCCTGGAGCTCGCTGGACAGACAGATTGCTAGAACTGGGAAAACCCCAAGCCAGTGGGAGACTGCATCTCAAAAGAAAAAGAAAGAGAAAACCTGGGTATGTGATGCCCAAGGTACCACACACCTGCGATGTCTGGACAACTGGCCACCACATGCATGCACATACACGGACACATACGGGCACAAAAAATAAATAAATAGATGACATCTGTTGCGAATCCTAAAGGGCAAGGCAAGAGAGACTTGAGCCAGGTGCTCCTGGCCTGAACAGCACCCGTCACACTCAAGCCATGGCCTTCCTTGCTGGGCCTTACTCTTGAGCCCGGTGGTGAAGGACCTGATATTCATGGTCTCTAAGACCTGCGTTGATGCTAGAGTTGGAGGCACTGGACCTCCTCAAGTCTAGCACCATGCTTGTGGTTTCTGATCTAATCCTTGGTACTGTTGTCTCTGGTTTTCATTTCAATGCAGGACTAGAGTAAAATGCAGTGATAACAACATCCATAGTAACTGGCAGTTGTTTAAATATTTTTGTGTAACTTGATAACAAATAGTTAAGAACAATATATGATAATGTTCACAATAGCCACTGAGTGTTTATACCATTGCAAACACTGTACTCAGCTTTTTATATCTATTAGCCCATTAAATTCTCATAGATACATATATGTCTATCTATCTATCATCTGTATATTGTTTTGTTTTTGAGACAGAGTCTGCTGCGTCTCAGCCTAGCCTCACACTGGCTATGTAGCCAAGGCTGGTTTTGAACTCCCAATCATCCTGCCATTACCTCACAAATGCTAGGATTAGTATACATATTAAGATATATAAACAGTACATGGTGGTACATGCCATAATCCCAGCACCTAAGAGGCAAGAGGATGAGGGGTTTGAGGCCAGCCTGAGCTAACAACACCCCTATCCCACCCCAGTTTACTTTCTATTGGTTTGATAACACCATGGGAAGCAACCTGGGAAAGGAAAGGTTTACTTCGTCTTACAGTCCAGCATGAAGGGAAGTCAGGGCATGAACTAAAGCAGAGACCAAGGAAGGATGCTGCTTACTAGCTTGGTCTCTACATAGCTCATTCAGCTTGCTTTTTTTTATACCATCCAGGACCACCTGCTTAGGGGTGGCACCATGCAAAATGGACTGGGCCCTCAAACATCAGCTATTAATCAAGAAAGTACGCACCCTCCCCCCCCCCACACACACACACAGACTTGCCTACAGACCAGTTGAGGGAGGCATTTTCTCAATTGAAGTTCCCTCTTGCCAGATGACTCTGGCTTCTATCAGGTTGATAAAACACTAACCGGTATTCTTTATGAGTGTGTGTGCACGTGCGCGCACGCGTGTGCGCGCACGCGCACACACACACACACCCCTTGGCCACATTACAGATGACAGCTAAGGAGTCTCAGCTACAATTTCACAGGCACTTTGCAGTGGAGTAGGCATCCCATCCCAGATGTGCTGACCCCAGTGCAGAGCTCTCCCTCCACGGTTCATGTCGAAGGTCTTCTCTATCTAAGAATTTCACTTGTTCTGTGTAAGAGCTAAAGACCACAGACTACATCTAACCCTGGCTGTTAGCAAGGCGAATTGATTTAAGGTGAGTAAAATGCCCCTTATGAATTCTTATTTAATATTTTATGCCTGAAACAGACTCCAGAGGAGGGACTGTCTTTCCTATCAGTAGTATGGATCTCTGAGACAGATCTTGGATGCCTGATATCAATCAAGCTCTTGATTTCTTCTTTAATCTACGACGTTCACACAGTGGTTATTTAATGTTCAAAGGACACCTTAAAAACATCAGTGATTGATGTTTATGGATGGAGCTGTTTCTCTGGGAGAGATATATACTCCCTATTAAGGGATATAAAAGCACACGATAAACTACCCCACCTAGACTTTGAAGGTGAAAGAGAACCATCTCACCACATCAGCAGCTGCCAGAACGCTTCGCCTGGGCCTCTTCCTGCTGGTCAAGGAGTAAATATAAGGCTTGCTGTGCTGACACCAAGGGAGTGAGGTAAATCCAAAAATTAAAGCTGGTTTGGCTGGAACAACTTATTTTGAGCACTAAGATAAATCCTGTCATTTTTATACTTTGAATAAAAAAATCAAGGACAAATAACAAAAAATGTGATATCATTTTAAGTCAGCAGCATGTAGCAATTCCTAGATTGTGATATCGGAACAAATGGACACCTGGTCCCGCTGTTTTCATACAGAGGCTCACACACCAGGTCACAGGCAGGCTTTCACAGCAGAAGTCGCACACACCTCTGGGACGCTCCAGACTTGTCCGATGCCCCTCTCTGTCAGCACTGCAGGACAAGCTGCTGTCACATTCCTATAGCTTTGTCTTCCCACTATAAAAATTGCCCTTTCAGGCCCTCAGACCACTTCCAAACAAGGCCATGGCTGTCCATTTAAAAGTGATTGTGTGAAAAAGCTCCTGTGATCATAGATGACTTGGATCTGGGTTTCTAACTCAATCTTATACTCACTTGTACCCAACACAAAGTAACAACAGACATTGCATAAAATTGACCATTTCTATCAAAAGACAAGTCCAGAAGCCAGGCATGGTGGCACATGCCTTTAATCCCAGCACTTGGGAGGCAGAGGCAGTTGGATCTCTGTGAGTTCGAGGCCAGCCTGGTCTACAGAGTGAGATCCAGGACAGGCTCCAAAGCTACACAGAGAAACCCTGTCTCGAAACAAACAAACAAACAAACAACAACAACAACAACAAAAGACAAGTGGATCTTTGAGCTGGAGGCCTGCTTGGTCATCGGAGCAGGTTCCAGGCCAGCCAGGAGTACATGTGTCAAGGAAGAGGAGGAGGAGGAAGAAGAGGAAAAGAAGACGATGACAAGAACAGGAATTTTCATGTTGCATTGGGCCACCACGCCTATGAAACAATACTTGCGAATCCACTTGAATTCTTCAAATACTATCCCAAAGGCCCGAGTCTTACCTGTGTAGTGTCTTCAGGGCCCCACCTTCTCATTGAGAAAAGAGACAGAATCTGAATTTTCCACAGTGGATTTCCACAGTGGTTTGCACCTCTGCTTTACTTTATCACTTGAGACGCTGGGGATACTGGGGTGTTTGACTCTGGACACAAAAGCAGAGGAATAGCTTGATGAGACATGATAGTACTGAATGCATGGTTGTGTGTGTGTGTGTGTCTGCTCTGCTTGCACCCTGCTTGGCTCAATATTTAAGCTTGGTACAAAAAAATAAAAAATAGAAAAAGTCCAAGGTCCCTTAGGAGACTTAAAACAGATGCAAGAAAAACCCTAACCCTCTATCATTCATCAGTTTGGATGTGCCCCTCCCAAGTTTGAGCTGTTCCTCAGATTTCTATAGCAGTCCAGTTGTTAACTCCTTGGCCTGTTCCACAGTATCTCCAATCCCTGAGAGAATGCATGACTTATTAAATAAACCTCCTTCTAAAGGGTACACAATGCCAGGGGATGCTGGACCTATTTTCCCAGAGACTTTAAAAAGAAGAAAGCTGGCATCTCCCAAAGGAGAACCAGGCCAGACAGATCCAATTTCCAGAGCCCAGTGTATTAAATGTCATACCAGGCAAAACATCCTTGGTCAATCAGAAAAGGGCTGGAAAAAGATACAAACTCATGAGATACTGTAGACCAAACAGCTCCCCCCCAGGGTGAGGGAGGTGTGCCCCACCAATTCCTTCCCAGAGATTGCTGGGACCTAGAACTCTGGGTAACATTTTACATCTGATTTGTGAAGGCAAGTTTATCCTCTGATGGAGTGGCTGGTGTGAAAGTCAATTGCTGAATTCATGGAAATTTTTCCAGCGTCCTGTCATCCTTTGAAGCATGCCACGACCAAATTTTGACAGTTGTATTGCAATTTTCATCACTTGTTCATTTCTTAACCCGGACTCCAATTGTCACGATTCTGATGAGCTTGGAACAAGCCATCAAGTAATAGCTCCGGTGTCAAACTATCATTTCCAGACACCTGCCTTGAGGTGGGCAGATCGCCTCCAAACACACAGTTAGCCCTGTGACTGCTCCCTGGCACACCTCCTCTCTGTAACGGGAGGCTTTTCTAGGGCTGCAAAGGTTGTGTTTAAGTCCAAAATGAGGCAATCTCCATCAGGCCCTTTACGGAGATGTTCTTCAGTATGGTACATCTAAGTTTGTGGCTTGCTGTCATGGAAAACATAACTGAAGACCGCTCTGACCCTTGTCACCTTGTGAGTTTAGGCAAAATATTTCAGTTCTCCAAGGGAACACTTACTAGGTTATGCTTATCTTGCAAGATCATCGTGAGAATGAGGGAACTTGTTAAGTGATAAGCTAACATTAAATCATGTCTATAAACTTCCTTGTTAGCCAATTTGACCACAGGTGATGCCCCAACAGGTATCAATGAAGAAACAGGTTCTGTGACTTCTTGAACATTTTCCTTTGCCTCTGCCCCATGCCAGGCCACATTTCTAAAAGCCAACCTAATGTAGCCACGTATCATAAACCTTTCTAGAAGGTTGGAGGACAACATGGTGAACTGTTTCATCCCATTAGAATTTACCAGGGAAATGGACAGTAGCTCCACATGTCCAGTTAGAAATTGGATAATTATAAAGCAGTGTCCATGGAAGAAGACAGTGGCATTTATCTTCCCTGGCCATCACCACCACTGGGATTGACAGGGGCACCGTCTTAGGGTTTCTATTGCTGTAAAGAGACACCCTGACCATGGCAACTCTTATAAAAGAAACCATCTAATGGGGTGGCTTACGTTCAGAGGTTCAGTCCATTATCTTCATGGTGGGACATGGCAGTGTGCAAGCAGATGTGGTGCTGAAGAGGTAGCTGAGAGTCCTACACCTTGTGCAGGCAACAGAAAGTGAACTAAGACACTGGGTGGTATCTTGAGCATTGGAGAGCTCAAAGGCCACCCCCCACAGTGACACACTTCCTCCAACACAGCCCCACCTATTTTAACAAGGCCAATCCTCCCAATAGTGTCATTCCCTACGAGCTTATGGGGGCCAATTGTATTCAAACTGCCACAGGCACCAAGATATTTTATCCTCTCTAACCTTAACAGACAATAGACATGACCTGATTTCCCCATAGACGATGAGAGAAATAATTGACTGACTAGCCTAGGATGAGGGGAGGAGCAGAGCAGGGGAGGCAGGAAGCTTATATGAAAAGACTCAACCTGAGCCTCCCTCGTGTTCTGGATCCTGGATCCTTGCTGGAAGGGATACTGTTCCAAAGGTACTAACCTCGAGGGCTGAAGACAAGCGGTCTCTGTGTATCCTACCCTAAGAAAGAAGATGGAGAGGCTGGAGAGATGGTCCCGTGCTTAAGTGCTCTTCCAGAGGACCAGAGTTTTGTTCCCAGCACCTGCATCGGGTGGCTTATAGCCACCTCTAATTCCAACTCCCTGGTCACATGTGCATTCATGGTATACACACACACACACACACACACACACACACACACACAAATAAAAATAAAGAGGATCCAGCTCAGCTTTTCAAGGGCATCCGTCACTTTGCTGATAGGAATGAGGTTGTCCGCCTTCAACTCTTGGCAGCCGAGCAACTAAAGATTTAGATTGCAGGTCACAAAGACCCAACATTATACTGGAAAATGGTGTAGGCAGTTTACCTGATACCAAGAAGCATCTGGCCATGGCCCGGGCCTGCTCACTGTGATGTTTACTGTAGTCAGGTTACCCAAACCTCCCAGCAAGCAAAGCAAGCTTCCTAAGGAAGGCTGTTACCCAACATAAACACCGTAATCGTTTTTGTCCATGAGAATCCACACAGACTCGGGAGATTAAAAAAACAAAGCCTCCTAAAGTAACCTGCAGTGTCTCAAAAAAAAAAAAAAAAAAAGTGTGTCGAGGCTGGTTCAGTGCCAGCTAGGCAAACATTCAGATCAGCACTCGGACCCCAAGCACCCAGTAAAAGCCAGGCATGATGACACAGGTCTGTGGGGAACATGGCTCTCCATCGCTCCCTAGCCAGCCAGTCTAGCTCATCGGGGATCTACAGACTGAGAGACCCTGTCTCCATATAGAAGGTGGATGGGCCCAGGCATGGTGGCGCACACCTTTAATCCCAGCACTTAAGAAGCAGAGGCAGGTGGATCTCTGTGAGTTCCAGGCCAGCCTGGTCTACAGAGGTGGTTCTAACCCAGTCAGGGCTTGACAATGAGACATTATATTGAAATAAATAAATAAGATGGAAAACCAATTGAACATGACACCTAATGTGGGTCTCTGGTCTGCACGCGCACACACACACACACACACACACACACACACACGCACGCACGCACACACGCGCGCGCACACACACACACACACACACACACCAGTGTCCCATCCCTAAATGAGGGTAGCAAAGATCCAGAACCATACTGAGCACTACAGCAGTGGTCATGGCACACACTTGTAATCTCAGCATTTAGGAGAGAATCAAGAGTTCAAGGTCACCCTCAACTACGTATTGAGTTCAAGGCCAGTCTAGGCTATCTGAGACACTGACTAAAAATAATTTAAAAAGTAGGACCAGAGAGATAGGTCAGTGGGCAAAGGCACTTCCTGTGCACGCCCGGCGACCTGAGTTCTGGCCCTGGCATCTACGTGCATAAAGGTGAAAGGAGAGAACAGATTCCACAGTTGTCCCCCGACTTCCACACTTGGGGATAGCATGTCTACCCATGCATATGTACACACAATAATAAATAAAAAAAATTACCTTTAATTTTATATGTATGAGAGCCTCCATGTATGCAGGTACACTACATGTCTACAGGGTGCTGATGGAATCCAGAAGACAACATCAGATCCCCTGAAACTAGAGTTACAAAGGGTTATACGCTGCCATGTGGGTGCTGGGAACCGAACCTGGGTCCTCCTAACCACTGAGCCACCTCAAATTTACTTCCACATGCCTGCCCCGCGGCCACTCAGCAAATGGCAGGCACAGTGGACCATGGAAATAAATAGCATTTCCACTGTGACAGAGTTGTACGAAACAACTATTCCAGATGATGTTCAAGTCCAAAATAAGACTCCATGGACTGGGAGAGACTTCTGTTTCCCAGAAGCTGGGCCCACGTAAGCCATACTATGGAGGTGGCAGTCCAGGGAAGCTGGCATTTTTTGCAGTGTGTGTGTGGTATGTGTGGTGTGGGGTAGGGTGTGTGTGTCCCGGGTACACTGCGTACTCCTTCCCTCACCTGCTCATTTATTCATCCTACCCTTCCTTGTGAGACTCTCACTTCTCCTCTTTCAAAGGGCTCCTGGGTGGTGGTTCTCATTAATCTGTCAGTCAGCCTACTGACACCCTGAGCAGTCATGAACGCAGCCCCAGCCTGGGATGTGACATCTGTGTTCCATGAGTCACACTGCTAATCTTCTCTGAGTTCTGCTTGTCTATTGTGGGGTTCCTCGAGGGCCAGGCCTTTCGCCTTTCTTCCTCCCAGCCTCAGGCTAGTGTGCTGATGAGGCAGGACACACGGACGGACGGACAGACGGGGACACGGACACACACACACACACACACACACACACACACACACACACACACACGGAGCTTTTACATGCCCAAGGGCCCCACCCCAGGAGGCTGAGTCATCTCTCACACCTGGTGTGGTGTTTGTCTCAGCTGCCCTTTTAACTCCAGCTCAGATGCTGGCACCCTGGAAACGCACCTGGGCAAGGAGTGGCTGTGCACACAGCTTCCGCGGCCGACCCCACCTCCCCCAAAGAGTGCCCCCTGGAGACGGAGTGTGCGCCCCACAGTCTGACAAGCATGGATATGTGGGGATTTTCCTCTGAGCTTGTTTCCCATCTTGGCTGTGGATTTGTTCACCAGAGTCTCACGTGGCGGAATGCATCATCTCCCCTCAAGCTGGTTCCTCGTCCTGTGTTTTCACTTCTACATCGGCCAGAATTCCGGAGTTGTGTTAGACTCCTCCTCCGCTGCTAGTCCCTCCTCCTCGCACTTCACCGTAGACACTGAAGTCTGTGTCCTCTGTAGACTCTGCCCACGGACTTTCCCTTGCCGGGCTCTGTCTTTCCTTCTGTCTGAATTATTGTAGTAATTGATTCCCCAGCCATTTCTGCTTTACCTCACCCTTCCCAGTCAGTCTAACAGGCTGCTGTAAAAGTAACCCTTCTGGAAGCAAACTGGATGGCAATCTTTTTTTTTTTTTTTTTTCCAAGATTCATTTATTTATTTATTGTGTATCCTGTTCTGCCTGCATGTATGCTTGCAGGCCAGAAGAGGGCACCAGATCTCATTACAGATGGTTGTGAGCCACCATGTGAGTGCTGGGAATTGAACTCAGGACCTGTGGAAGAACAGTCAGTGCTCTTAACCTCTGAGTCATCTCTCCAGCCAGACAATCATTTATTTAAAGTTCCTCTTTCATTTCCCCACTCCTTGGGGTCATCTAGGAAGGCGTTTATCTGCCTCACCTATAGACATCGCTGCATCAACTCTTTGGGGCGCCTGGTCTGGCACCTAGGTCTTTCTGGAGGTCCAGCGACTGCTCTCTCTCTTGTGAAGTCTCAGAACACCCTCTGGGTTCAGGCTCACCATGGGGTAAGGCCTCCTCCCCTTAGACCACAGTTCTCAACTGAGACCCCTTGGGGAGTCGAATGACCGTTTCCCAGGGGTTGCCTAAGACCATCAGAAAACACAGACAGTTACATTACAATTCATAACAGTAGCAACATTACAGTTAGGACGTAGCAATGAAAGTCGTTTTATGGCTGGGGGCCAGCACAGCATGAGGAGCTGTATTAAGGGTCACAGCATCAGGAAGGCTGAGAACCACTGAGTTAGACAGAAAGAGAAGACACTGTCTATGGATGTATTTCCAGTGGCCATCATGCATTCGGTAGAAACCTAGGGCTCATTTCATGGCTAATGTGTTAGAAATAACCATATACTAATGCCAGCCATGCAGCTATAAGGGCCAGAATATGAACCCTCAGTGCACCTGACAGGAAACTGCCCTGTGCACTGGTTTGAAATTAGTGACAGAAGGGTGACGCTGCCAGTCTCCCATTCTCTTCCTGGCATACCACTTGCAAAGGACCAGGTAGCTTCATTACAAGGCTGGGTAAATCCCCCTTTCCACAGGTAGGCAGGCCAGCGCACAGCACAAGAAGAGCAGCAGGCTGCCGACCTCAGAGGATGGAGAAACCTCAGAACAGCCCCCAAGTGACTCCTCGGGGCTTGCTTGGACTGTGCAACCAAGGGTAGCTTTTGTGGCTCAACTGTGGTTCTCTGGTCCTTCCAAGAAACCCACCAGGCTGAAATGGGCCGTCCTTCTGTGCTTAGGTTAGAGACTTGTCCCTTTCCGCATGCCAACCTGAGGGCTGGAGGTCTCCCCCAGCAGCCAGTGGGAGTGAGTAGGAGTAACTGTATGGTCAGGAACGCCGGCAGGGCATCCTTCATCCTTCGCTGAGGCGTTTTTGTTGGAGTTCCACCAGGTGATTTAAAAATAGGGCATGACATTAAAATGGGGCAACTGTCATGTTAAATTGGGATGCTTCCCGAAAGCCGGCCTGCCTCTCTCAGAAGATAAGCAAGTCAGCCTCATCCTTCGGTGAGGGCCAGCTTGATACCAACACCAATAGTGTTCTCAGCTAAATTGTTGGTACCAAGAACTGGTGGCCTCTGACCCAAATAGTTCTCTGTGTTAATTGGACTTAGCAGCTCAGAAACTGCAGAGGAGATTATAATAAAATGTCTTTCTTTCCCCATTTGTAATGCTATGTATCTCACTGTACTTCGTTTTATTAAAATTACCTGCTTTTAAAAATGGTTCCAATTAATTCCTGCAACAACAACCAAAAAACTTATTAGAAACCAATTAAAATTAAGATATCAAAATCTTAAATTTTTTCAGTTGCAAGAGACTAGTGTTCAGATGGTGCCTGCACTAAGTAGATTCTATAACACAGCATTTCATCCTAAAATAGCCTTTCATTTTGTTTTCATAATGTTTCATTCATTAAAAAATTAAAATACAATTATTTGTCAATTAAAAATAAAACAAATTTAAGTTTTAAAATAATAAGCTAAAATGCAGACATTATAAATCACTTCTGTGAGGCACAGTGTGTTTAGGTGCCGTACCACGAGTGCAGGGAGATGAGTAAACTCTGTTCCTCTCTCAAGCCGTCCACAGTGTGGCTAAGCTAAGACAGTCTATAGAAACCTGCAGTTCAAGACAGTCTCTGTCTGACAGAAAAAAAAAAAAATCCAGGGGTGTTGGCTGTGGTGGCACACACCTGTAATCCCGGTGCTCGGAAGGCAAGATGAGGATCGTGAGTTCACAGTCAGCCTAAGCTACATAATGGGCCCATAAACGATTGAATGAATGAAACAAAGACAAGGAGAAAGCTTCACAGGGAGTGAGACTTTTAGGTTTTAGGTCAGATCCTGCCATGAGGTGTTGGAAGTAGAAGTGAGGAGCTAGCGATCAGGTTACAGGAAGTGTGTATCTGTCCCCTCCCAAGAACTTCCTTCCCCATTTTAGGAAGATGGCCCGTTACCTGACACTGCGCTTGCAGGACTGTCCTGCAGGGGGCGCTGTCTGTACCCCTTCAACCCCACCCTCCCAGGACCAGGAAGAAGGAGGGCGCCCTCTCCGCCGCTGCTCCCAGAGCCTGGCTCCTGCGTTTCATTGGCTTGTGCGGTTTGATTCCACCATCTTCTCCCCTTACACAACTGTCGGTTTCCTGATCACACTCCCTTATTCAGTGTGGCTCCGGCAGGCAGCTCATCCTCTACCTTCCCCCTCCTGATCTCCAGACACATTATCTAATGACTTCAGCATCCACTTAGATAACCCAGCCACACCCTGGCTTCCCAGTTCCTAATGCATCCCGAGTGCCCTCCTCCTTTCCACTCACACACACCACACCCATCCCAAGGGCACAGCCCGCATCTTACTGCCACCCCGAAGGACTCCATCCTAAGTGACTACTGTTCTATAGGCCTCTCCCCGTTCTGCCCTTGGTCACTTCTGCTGTGGCATGTCCTCAACTGCCTGGGGGACCTGCTCAGACTCAGGCCTCCTCTCTCTGAACTGACATTTCCTTCCTCAGCAGCCCAGATTCTTTGTAAGTCCTTTGTCTTTTCGTCTTTCTCAAAACTGTCACGAAGTCCTGTCCATTCGTGGTCTCTGCGCCACCTCCAGGCCACTAATTACGGCTAAAGGAAATGTCACCCCACTTTGCTCGGGGTCACGGCCAGCGACCTCCAGGCTTTTCTCAGAGCGGCCCAGTTTTGCTCTCTTTGACCTTTCCCCCAGTGTTCAGCCCATCTTCCGGTCTACCTCGTACCTTGTTCCCACCTCCTACCTAAGCAGGTTGGCTTAGGATCCCCACGGCTCCCTTCCCAGAACCCTCAGTCCACCCCTGCCCGGCTTGCATCAGCCAACTCTGCACGAGGTCTTTCCCATCAGCATCTAATCATGATCTAAAAAGAGACCAGCCTCCCCTCCCCTGCGCTCCCCTCCCCTCCCCTCCCCTGCACTCCCCTCCACTCAGTTCTTCTCCTTCACACCCCAAGTTCCCAGGAGAATTATTTACACTGCCTGACTCCACTTCCCCACCTCCTACTCACTCCTCAGCCCACTCCAATCTGGTTTCCACACACATCGGTCCCCAGAAATGCTCTTTGTCATGTCACTTCCACATCCCTCCCTGGAGCTGCCACACTGCCTCCCAGGCATCCACAAAGCCGCCCTCCCCTGGCTTCCTCCCCATCTCTGGAGCCCTTAATCTTTCTCCCCGTCCACCCTAGTCCTGAATCCTGGGGTTCCTCAGGACGTGGTTCCAGGCTCACTCTCTACCTGGGGTTGGGGGAGAAGGGGGTTCTTCTTAGCTTGTGTTTGTGCCACAAACCTCTTGGGCCACAAGGCAGACTCCCTAGATCCCCTCTTCTAGAATTGCTTTCACGCGCATAAACTAAGACATAGGCTTTCAAAGGAAACCACTTTTATCGAAATAGCCCTCAAAATATTTTTAGAAAATTGTGATTCAGTAATGTATGTGCTTCCTTATTAACACATTAAATAACAAGCCATGGGCAGAAAGGGTATTTTAAGACATCTGCAACAAATTTGCTGAGATGTGAAAGTGTCTGTGATCGTCACTGGTGACAAAATCCACAGGCCCTGCTAATGCCACTGTGGCCGGGTGCCTGCAGCCCTAGACGAACACAGCTTGGGTTCCAGGTGGAGAGGAGTGGGATTTGATTGTAAAGATGTCACTTGTCGCTGTCCAAGTTTATGCCTCGCCAAGACTTGTTCTCTCTGTGCTGCTCACAGTTGTCTCAGGAACATTTGAACTGCCGAAGTTGAGGGGTTAACTACCAGTGACTCCCAAACCCACACCTCTAGCTCCAACCCCACTTCTGGTCCCCAGACTTAACACTCACTGTTTTCTCACCCCCTCTACTTGGATACACCTCATGCTGACCCCAGGCCCCAGGCTAAAGCCCCCAGCTCGGCCCTTTAGTCTCGTTTCAGTGTAGAATCATCAGAACCTGACAGTGTCTCTCTCCACCTTCCTCGCCCGTGTTCAGTTCATGTCGTCCCACACATCTTACCGCCCTACTATAATTTTGTTGGTGGTGGGGGTGGTTTGGTGTCTGTGGCCCAAACTATCCTCAAACTCCTTATTCTCCTGCCTCAGCCTCCTGAGTGCTGGAATTACAGATGTGTGCCAGTGCGCCCTGGACCTGATATCGTTTTGATCCATCTGTCTAGCCGCCTCAGGGCAAAGTTACTTCAGTGGTCTCCTAACCCACCCTCCTCCTCTTGCCCCTGGCCCCCAAATCCCATTTTCCATCCCTTAAGAAGGGAGAGTGTTGTTGACAGGGGAAACAATCTGTATACCTGCCGAAGCCGCTTCTGTGGCTTTTAAAATTGGGGACCAAACTTGGTCATGAAACCAACCCAGCCCTCTGGAACCTGGAGCTGTTTGCTGTTCTGGCCCTGGCCCACACTGGCCTCAGGCCCTCAGCCTTCATGGTTTCTCTCGTCTTGCCACACCGTCCACTGGCCCTCTTTTGGCCGACAACGCTGGCATGCTAAACAAGCCCTTCCTCTCTTAAGTTGCCCTTGTCTGGGTGTTTTTACCACAGCAGCAGGGAAGAGAAGGAAGACACCTACTGTAGCAGTCTCAACCTGTGGGTCATGACGCCTTTGAGGGTCGAAGGATCCTTTCACAGGGGTTACCTAGGGCCATCAGAAAATACAGATAGTTACATTTGTAACAGTAGCAAAATTACGGTTATGAAGTAGCAACAAAAATAATTTTATGGTTGGGGGCCAGCACAGCATGAGGAACTGTATGAAAGGATCACAGCATTAGGAAGGTTGGGAACCACTGGCCTATGCCATCCCTCCACCGGCTGGTCCACCTTGCATGTTGGTACGCTCTGGTTAGCTCTGAGGTCGGAAAACTGCACACTTAAACCCTTGAACACATCTCTAGAGATGATTGCTTGAGTTTTGTATTTACTCAGGGTTTTTGTTGTTTTGTTTTTAGTTTTAGAGAGGTTAAAAACTATTTGCAGTGAATTCTACAATTTTTAGAGTGAGATTTGGTAAGTCCGGACAGATTCATAAATCTGTGTCACCCGGACCCCCCACTGAGTCTCTGCCACCCTGTGACATTCCCTCGGCTCCTTCCTAGACAGCCCCTGCCCCAAGGGCCACCCCTCTCTTGACATCAGAGAGCACTTGGCATGTTCCATCTTTTAAATCTATTTCTGGAGTTTTGTTTTTGAAGTTTTTGAGAGAGGGTCTAACTGTAACTCTCAATCCTCCTGCCTCAGCCCTCCGAATACTGGGATTACAAATGTGTATTCCACAACCGATAAACAACTGCTTTCTCTGAATTCCATCTTTTTGATCATCTCAGACCCTGTGTTGAAATAGGTAGACAGTGGGCCTGCTCACTGAGTTGGCTCCGTGGCCAAAGGCACTTGCTGAGTTGGATCCCTAGGACTCCCGTGGTGGAAGGACAGAACCCAGTCCTGCAAGGTGTCTTCTGACCTCCACAAGAGCCCCATGGCACGCCTCACCCCCACTCACATGCACACAAAATAAATAAGTGAAATGGAAAATAAAAACTAAAAAGGAAAATGGGTCAAGTGTATATTCGAAATAAATTAGATAAGTGAACCTATGTGGTGATAGTCAAATTACATAAAAGTTACAGATTAAAATTAAAAAACGTATCCCAAAATGAAAAAGTTTTGTTGTTATTTTTAAAGATTGTTGTAAAAGTTACCCAGAAAGTATAGTTTTCATATACATCTTTAAATATAAGCTGCTGCACTGTTTCTCCAGGATGGTTTAGGAATAAAAAGAATTTTAAATCTTTGTGCTAATCTAGTGAGATAAATTCCCACTTCAGGAACTTAAGGACTTAACTAAAAAGATACTCAAATGCTCCTCACAGCGCTGTTCCTCTTAGGAAAAGTTGGAAGCACTCAACGCAGCCAACGAAAGAATTATGACATTCATACACGGAGCAATAGATTCTAAAGACAAAGAACCAAGGAGAATCCGTAAGTTTTATCGTACAGATTTATTCTTAGAGTCAGACGTGTATCATAGTCTTGGAAATATTTCATGTTTATTGCAGTGGGAACCAAATGAATCAACATAGTAATATAATTAAAGAGCAAAGATTTTAAATAGACAAGATAGAAATATAAAAGAAAACCTATAGTGTTAATATTGCTATGAATTCATGATTTTTAAAAAACCTACACTTCTGATTGATTTCAAAGAAAGAACTAATAAATGTCACTCCAGCAGCCATGGATTACACATGGTCCTCCATCTCCTGCCCCTTTCTTCTCTTTTATTCTTTACCTCTTTTGACACAGTCTCAGTACCTTGCCAAGGCTGGTTTTGAACTTTTAATCCTCTGCCTCAGCCTCCCAAGTGCGAGAACATCTATCACTTCCTAATAGCTCCTCAAGCCAGGTGCCATGGGGGAGGCCTGTGATTACAGCACTCGGTGGTCTAAGCAAGCTTTGGAGTTGTGGCCAGCCAGGACTAGGTGAAACCCTGTCTCAAAAACAGCAAAAACATAAATGACATTCTCAGACAAAAAGGATTAGTGTTTCTTGAGAAACAGCAAAGGTGGGTAAGGTATGTTAGGTCTCAAACCCAAGACAAACGACTGAGATGCCCTTAACATACCAAAGCCAACTCAGGCCACCAGGTTCTCCCAGCATCCCTCAGTCCCTACCTGATAGAGAGTCCTCCAGTATCTGGCATACCCTGCCCCCTTCCCCTAAACTCTCCAGCCCTGGAGTCTCGGGGCTTTCCCTTGTCCCAGCTCCTCTGGAGCCTCTGTAACTCAGCCATTTTGGCTACACCAGTCTCTTGGCCCAGGCCGCCCTTCTTGGTCAGTCTGGCCATGTTCACTCTAGACTCTCCCAGATGTCTGTCTCTGTCCTTTTCTGTGTTCTTCATATCTACAATAAACCTCCTCCTCCATGAGAACTAGGAGTAGTCATGTCCTTCCTTTTATTTCTTTTTTTTTTTCATTCAAGATCTAAGAAGGACTATAGTGTTGTATTGTACTAGAAAGCAAAAGAACATGTCAAAGGCTGTGAAAACACAGCTTCAGGTGGGTTCTCACCATTTCAAATTTTACTTTTTTATTCTGTGGGTTGGGGGTGTGCCAGAGTGCACACGAGGAGGTCAGAGGACAACTTTGGGGAGTTGGCTTTCTCCTTCTACCATGTGGGTCTCAGGATGAACTCAGGTCATCAGGTTTGGGGCCCTGACCCAAAGAGTCATCTGCTGGCCTCACTTCCCATTTTAGATACAAATTCAAGCGTCAAATGTTGATAGAATTGAATGAGACATAGAGACCACATTGTAAGTAACCAAATAAAAAAGAGAAAAAGAAGGATATGTGTGCATGTGCACATGTATGCTCATGGAGGTAGAGGTCAGAGGTCATTCATAGCAGCTGGCTCCCTTAACTGTTTCCCCTCCTTATCTTTTGAGTCTTGCACTGAACCTGGAGTTCAGAGATTGGCTAGACTAGATGGCCAGCACATCCCAGGGACCCCCTAGCTCCAGCTGCCTGGCATGTGCCATGCCTGGCTTTTTATGGGGTGCTGGGGATCTGAACTCAGGTCCTCATGCTTGTTTTAACACACATTTTGTTGACTAAGCCATCTCCTCAGCCCCAAGAGAGAACCTTGTGTGTGGGTGTGTATGGTGTGTGTGGGTTTGTATGGTGTGTGTGTGTGTGTGTGTGTGTGTGTGTGTGTATGGTGTGTGAGGTGTGTATGGTGTGTGTTGGTGTGAATGGGGTGTGGGGTGTGAATGGTGTGTGAGGTGTGTATGGTGTGTGTGGGTGTGTGTGGTGTGGGGGTTTGTGTGAATGGTGTATGAGGTGTATATGGTGCAGGTTGGTGTGTATGGTGTGTGTGGGTGTGTATGGTGTGTGTTGGTGTGTATGGTGTGTCGGGGTGGGTTGTGAATGGTGTGTGGGGGTATGGGTGGGTACGTGTGAATATGTATGGTGTGTGGGGGTGGGGGTGGGGTGTGAATGGTGTGTGTAGGTGTGTATGGTGTATGGGGGGTGTGAATGGTGTATGTGGGTGTGTATTGTGTATGTGGGGGTGTGTGTAAATGGTATGTGAGGCATATATGGTGTGAGGTGTGTATGGTGTGTGTGTGTATGGTGTGTGTTGGTGTGTATGGTGTGTGTGGGTATGAATGGTATGGGTGGGTACGTGTGAGTATGTATGGTGTGTGGGGGTGGGGGTGGGGTGTGAATGGTGTGTGTGGGTGTGTATGGTATATGTGGGGGTGTGAATGGTGTGTGTGGGTGTGTATGGTGTGTGGGGGGTTGGGGGTGAATGGTGTGTGTGGGTGTGTATGGTGTATGTGGGGGTGTGAATGGTGTGTGTGGGTACGTGTGAGTATGTATAGTGTGTGTGGGGTGGGGTTGGGGTGTGAATGGTGTGTATGGGTGTGAATGGTGTGGCGGGGGAGGCTGTGTGTTTGGATCCAGAAGTCAGTGTCAGGAATCTTCATCAGCCCCCCTCCATTATTTATAGTCAAGGTTTCTCACTGTACCTGGAATCACTGATTGCCTAGATTGCTTAGCCAGCAAATTCTGGGGAGCCACTTGCCTGCCCCCAGTTCTTGGGTTACACAGTACACTATCATGCATAGCTTTTTATGTGGTGCTAGGATTTTCATTCAACTTGAATTAGAATTCAAGTCTTCATATTTGCAAGCAAGCTTTTGGCCAACTGGTCCATCTCCCCAGCCCCCAGAAAATACTTTTTTTAAGAAAAAGAATAGTAACTAATAATTGGGGAAGAAAAGTAAAATTTTGAAATCGTGTTGCAACCTTAATATAAATACAAATTTAGGCAGATCACATCAAAAGGGGCTAAACTCCTTGGAGAGATGCATTAGGAACAGGCTAGGCTATTCAAAAAGTGTCAAAGAATCGTTCCACGGTCGACCGCCAACTACAAAGCAGCAAACCTGGGCCTTTCCCTTGGGGAGTTCCGATAGTCCAGCTCTTGCTGGACATCAAGCAGCTTGGCCGTATGAGGACAACCTAACAATGTGAGTGCTGGTCTGACATTCCAGAGAAGGACACCACAAAACCTATAGATACTTATACCCCAAAAGACAGAGTTGGATTTGGTTATGAGGAAACACCCAGAAGATGCTCTATGAGGCAGCTGGCTATATCTCTTCAAAATGCTCAAAACTGAAAAGGCACAAAAGGTCAGAAGAACACACTAAGGGACAAAGGGATATAACCTGCCGTGAGCTTGGACCATCAGTCCCAACAAGTCGCTGAAAAGACAGCATGGCGCACGTAGGTTTGAATGTGCTCTTTATAGTTGATGGAATTATTATGGAACTATTTTTTTAGGTCAGAGGAGTAGTGTTGTGGCTTCGTTGAAAATGTGTTTTAACGGGAGTGCACTCTGAAGTGTTCATGGGTAGAGTGCCTTGAAGTCTGGCCAACTTGAAACTGTCCAGAGCAGAATGCTGAATGTGAAGGAGATGGCTTAGTGGGTAAGCACTTGCACGAATGCCTGGAAAATCTGAGTTCTGTTCCTGGAACCTACAGTGGAAGGAGTGAAGCTGTGCCACCAAGTTCTCTTCTGACCTCCATGACACCCACCACCCACCCCAACGACGACGGTGAGGGTGGTGTTGGTGGGTGGTGATAGTGATGGTGCTGGTGATGGTGAGGGTGATGGTGATAGGGTGATGGTGATGGTGATGGTGAGGGTGATGGTGAGGGTGATGGTGAAGGTGAGGGTGATGGTGATGGTGAGGGTAAGGGTGAGGGTGATGGTGAGGGTGAGGGTAGTGATGGTGATAGTGATGGTGATGGTGGTGATGGTGATGGTGATGGTGAGGGTGCTGGTGATGGTGACGGTGATAGTGATGGTGCTGGTGGTGCTGGTGATGGTGCTGGTGAGGGTGCTGGTGAGGGTGAGGGTGAGGGTGCTGGTGATGGTGAGGGTGATAGTGATGGTGATGGTGATGGTGAGGGTGATGGTGATAGTACTGATGATGGTGGTGGTGATGGTGATAGTGGTGATGGGAAGAACACAGAGATAAACTAAGCAACTTGACACAAAAAATAATAGTTGTTAAGGAAAGTGTGGTGGTGCACGTCTTTAATCCCAGCACTCAGGAGGCAGAGGCAGGCAGATCTCTGGGTCAAGGCCAGCCTGGGCTACAGAACGAGTTCCAGGACAGCCAGGGCTACATAGTGAGACCCTGTCTCAAAACCATGAAAAATAAGGTGTTAGTTATAATAAATCTCAGAATTGTTCTCTACTCAGAAATGGCCCAGTGTCCCAGAGTCTATCACAGTGACTTCTGCCGTCAGAAATATCTGGGGGTCACGAGATGGCTCACCTGGCGAGGGCATTCACCACACAAACCCGATGACCTGAGTTCGATTCTCAGAGCCCACATAAAGGCTGAAGGAGAAACCCAGTCTCAGAGTTGTCCTCTAACTTCTCTATGGGCACTGTTGCACACACACATACACATACATATACACCTTGCACATACATCACACATCTTGCACACACATCTCACACATACACATACACACAAAAAAGTAAAAATGTTACTATGTTAATCCTACCTATCCAATAGCATGGGAGATCCTTCCATTTTCTGATATCTTCTTCAATTTCTTTCTTTAGAGACTTCAAGTTCTTATCAAACAGGTCCTTCACTTGTTGAGTTAGTGTTATCCCAAGGTATTTTATATTATTTGTGGCTACTGTAAAGGGTGATGTTTCTCTGACTTCTTTCACATCCCTTTTATTATTTGTGTATGGGAGGGCTACTGATTTTTTTTTAGTTGAACTTGTATCCTGTTTTCCTAACCTAAAGAAAGAAATACCTATGAAAAATAAAAATTTTAAAAGAAGTCTGGCCACATTGTAATAACACAGGCCTTCAGTACCAGAACTCAGGAGGCAGAGTCAGGCATATCTCTGTGAGTTCAAAGTCAGACTGCTCTGCACAGCCAATTCTAGGACATTAAGGACTACACAGTGAGATCCTGTCTCAAAGAAAGGAAGGAAGAAGGAAGGAAGGAAGGAAGGAAGGAAGGAAGGAAGGAAGGAAGGAAGGAAGGAAGGAAGGGAGGGAGGAAGGAAGGAAGGAAGGAAGGAAAGAAGAGGCAGGGAAAGAGAACAAAAGGAAGGGAAAAAAGGAAGGAAGAAAGGAAAAGAAAAGGAAGGAAAAAAGAAGAAACATAGAAAGGAAAGAGAGAAGAAAGGAAAAAAGAAAAATAGGTATGTATAATGTAGCTGGAAGTTTTCCTGTATTCCGCCCAGTTGCAGCCACTCAGACCCAAGTAAACATACAGAGGCTTACATCAGTTACAAATTGGATGACCTATGGCTCAAGCTTCTTGCTAGCTAGCTCTTACATCTTAAATTAACCCATTTTTATTCATCTATAAGTTGCCATGTGGCTGTGGCTTACCAGTATTTTTACATCTTGTTTCTCCTGGCGGTGCTGGTGTCTTCCTCCCCTGTGCCTTTCTTCTCCTTGTCTCTTTCTTCAATTTCCTTCCTAGCTATAACCTGACTTTCCATAGGCCAAACAGCTTTATCAACCAATCAGAGCAACACATATTCACAGCATACAGAAAGACATCCCACAGCACTTTCCCTTTTCTGTCTAATCAAAAAGGAAGGTTTTAACTTTAACATAGAAAATTACATATAATAGAACAGTTATCAAGCAAGAATTACAGTTACAATATCTAGTCTATTTGTATTTGACAAAATTAAAGAAAATATTCTATCCTATATTTGTAAGTCTAAAGTTTCATATCTAATTTATCCTTTATCATGATTAAGGAAAACTATAATTATAACTATCTTGTCTTTAACTATATCAAAGACCCCAGAACGATATATTACCTAAGTAAACAGGAAATGCATTGTAAGCAACTTCCAACATTCTGGAAATGACAGAGACATCTGGCTGCCTGGACAGTCATCCAAAGTTTCTCTGTAATGTTGGGGCATCCATCTTCAGCCAATAGGCCTAGAGCTTTTTAGTCACTTCTCCCTGTGTTCTGCAGAATATTTGGCAGTCTCCTCTGCAAAGCAGGAACTTGAAGAACCAATCATCTGGTCTTGCAAAGTTCAGTGGTCACCTTCATATGGGTCCTGCATGTCCATTTTATACAATATACTGTCAAGCAGTTGATGCAAGGGCACTCTTTTGCCCAGTGACCAACTTTTGCCATAAAGAAAGCAAACTCCATAATGAGTTTCTTCAATGCCCATTATCTTCTCTGAAGTAGATTGGTGCTGCCAGGAGCAGACATGTCTCAATGTCCAGAAAGTCAAAGTTCTTAAAACATTTTAAATGCTAGATTGTGTAGGTCTTTGAAGTATTTGAAGATTATCTACCTAATTGAAATATATCTATGTTTATCTGGAAAACTAATATGACTACAAGTTTGATTATCATAGATGATTAACTATTAATCTATATTTCTTAACAATACATTACAATTTTAAATGAGTTGTATAAACAATATCTTAAACAAGAGTAAAAATATACATACAGTATAACAAAATTAACTTTAAATTTTTATTAATAAACTAAAATCCATAGCAATATAAAATATTTTAAGCAAGTTGTTGTTCTTTAAAAGTAGATTCAGCTGGGTGGCAATGGCACATGCCTTTAATCCCAGCACTTGGGAGGCAGAGCCAGGAGGATCTCTGTGAATTTGAGGCCAGCCTGGTCTACAGAGCAAGATCCAGGACAGGCACCAAAACTACACAGATAAACCCTGTCTTGAAAAAAAAAAAAAAAAAAGTAGATTCAATAATCTATCCTTTTATCCTATCATATCTATAATATCATCCCTTTTCTTTTTTAGGAAGAGATTGCATTTATAATCAACCTGCTTTAAATAAAAATAAGCATTTATAAACAATATTTTGGGAATTTAGGCATAGCTTCTCATATTACTTCCTGCTGGATGGGGGCACTGGCAATCTTATGGGGATCCTGAGAAAATGAAGAATTATGGTCAAGTCCTGACTGGAGTAGTCTGTGAGGCTGTGTTGTCTGAGCCAGTTGCTTTGAAGCTGTTTTGGATGTTGGATCATCTGAGCCATGTGTCATCAAAGACTTCTCAGAGGGTCTTGGCTGATCAAACAATATTAGCCTGGAAGCAATCCATAGGTTCTCATCTTCTGTGGAAACAAAAGCAGAACCTCTTTTCTAAAGTAACATATCCTTAGACATAAATTTTGAAGTCAAGATACCTTTAAAATATACCTATTGGTTTAAATCAGCAGCCTTTATAATCAAATGTCTCCAGTTAAAAATCCCAAAGACAATAATGCAGTATCCAGATTCTTTGTGTAATTTCCATCCTTATGTGGCTTAACTTTTATATTACTCTTATTGTCTCTTTAAAGACTTTTATGTTTTAAAATTATTTATTTCTTTATATAACTGTCTATATCCATTTTTCTCTCTCTTCCAAGACTACATATATTTTTACACATACTGTAAACCATTTAAATTTTTATTCCATCTGAATCTGCCTTATTGTGAATCTCTAATCCTTCTCTGACCAGAAAGGCAAAAAGAAAAATAGGTATATATGTGTATGTATAGCATGTATCAAAAAATATAGCCTGCTGGTAATTTCCATGGCTCTCTATTCTCAGCTTCCCTGAGTCTGTGGAACAGTGGGATGGATAGTACTGTCAAAGCAAATCTTGACATTTTACTCACCTCCTCCTCCAGCAACCGACCACGAGTGGTCAAATGTCGTGAAGACTTGAATCCTTAAGGACACTGTTGTTCTCAGATCAGAGCCTTGCATGAAATCTTCCAGCCTGGTGGCATGGACATCAGAGAGCAGGTGCAGGCAGCACAGCACTGTCCTCAGATCCCAGGGGTAGGGACGAGGCTGTGACGGCGACACATACAACAGCCCGGCTGACTCCTCAAAGCACCTTGGGGCAGACACAGAGATCAATGTCTCCTCATACTGATCCTCACCTTACCCAGCACCACTGGCGGCCATCTTTTTAACTGAGGGACAAATGAATTGAAGGAACAGTTTGATTTGAGTATGTGATACTCAAACCCAAAGAAATCTTCAGAAGACCGTCAGTCCACTACATTCCTTATTATTGTTCCATTTTTAAAAATTTCAAGTAATGACCTCAAAATGTCCTGAATGCACAGAAAAGACTTACTGGTCTTAAGCTTTTTTTCTGCACAAGATAAAGTTTAGCCTGCCTTATATGGTAACAGCATCCAGCATAGAACACACTTTATATTTCCTTGTACTCAGCTGTTTACATCCCATCCATAAATCTGCTTATATAAAGCGACCCTCAATTCCCAGACATGGCTTTTATGCATGAGGCACAATTTGATGTAGACTTGGGGACAAGCACTCTGAAGACACCCATTTGTGCCCACAGTCTCCTGGTCACCCTTCCTGTGTTGTCCCTGTTGACTGTCAAGGTGTGTTGCCTTGACCGAGGCTTTTCATAATCTTCTGAGACTAAATTTATTCCCAACATAATGGACACACAGTCTCTCTCTCTCTCTCTCTCTCTCTCTCTCTCTCTCTCTCTCTCTCTCTCTCTCCCTCTCTCTCCGGCACCAGGCTGTCAGTCCTCCTTGCCTCTTCCCTCCTCCCCGTAGAAAGTCCTGCCCCATCTCTACTGTGTCAGAAGATCCACTTAGCTCAGCACATGGCAGAATCTGGCTTGGTGTGCATCCATCAGCCCTCAGACCTGCACTCCGGGGGGGATGAGGGGTGGACAAGTGGAAAGCAGTTTCCTGGGTCTTGGGAAAGAGCCATCAGGCAAGAGTTGGAAATAACGTCAAGGCTTTTCTGTCCCTGGCTACTTGAGTCTACGTGTCTTCTGGTCACCTCTCTTGTTGTCACATTATTTTTTATCCAACAATGCTCACTCTGGGTTTTCAGTCCCTCTTACGTTCTGGGGAAAATGTCTTCCCCCAGAATGTAATTCTCCTCCTGTCCTGGTGTCTCCATCTTCCAGAAGCTCCGACTCGTAGCCTTCAAAACATTGCCAAATTTGGACTAGTGATGGAGCTCAGTGGTAGAGCTTCCTGGACAGAACACAGAGAGGCCCTGGGTTCAATTCCCAGCATGAGGAAGGGAGGGAGGGAGAGAGAAAAGGGAGAAAGGAGGGAAAGATTTAAAAACGAATTGTTATGTTACTATGTTGTTCTCCATTGCCTGGCACTAACCTTCCCTAATTAACCAAGTCCCATTGAGAGCCTTTCTCTGGACCAGTGGTTCTCAGCCTTCCTGACGCTGAGACCCCTTAATCCAGTTCCTCATGTCATGGTGACCCCCAACCATAAAACTGTTTTCATTGCTACTTCATAACTGTAATTTTGCTGTTGCTATGAATCATGATATAAATACCTGATTGCAGGATATCTAATATGTGACCCCAGAGGGTGGCACCCCACAGGTTTAGAACTTCTGCTCTGGAGTTTAGAGTGCGCTGGTGCAATCTTCTACACTCTGCTTTATTATGTGTGATGCCAGAAGAGCAGACTGGGGAATCCTGGGAAAACCTTAAATCCACAGCTAATAATACTTCAGAAAAAAGGAAAGCTTGTCAATAAATTTGAGTTAGCACAGCTTTATTAGGACACAGATAAGTTACTTACATTAAAGTACACTCACATAGGCTGGGTTTTTGTTTGTTGTTTAGTCTTTTCAGTGTTTGAGCTTTGACTTTGAAAGACAGAGCTGTTTTTCTGCTTCCAGAGGAATACAGCAGTGAGCTGCTGCCTTAACTGTCATGTGACATTTCAGCTTAGGAACATATGGAGAAGGAATGGAAACTGTAAATTTCAAAATTATAACAGGAAAAGACAGTTCTGAACTCCACTTGACATTAAAAAAATCATTAGTGTTGATTTGATAATCTCCAGTTATTGTTAAGTATTTGCTGTTAGAACTTTGCTAGCTGGAAAAAAATTAGACCACATTTTCTTAAGATTTCATGAGTCGGGGCTGGATAGGTAGCTGAGAGGTTAAGAGCTCTGGCTGCTTTTCCAGAGGTCCTGAGTTCAATTCTCAGCACCCACATGGTGGCTCACAGCCATCTGTAATGAGATCTGGTGCCTCTTCTGGCATGCAGGCGTACATGCAGATAGAACACTATACATAATAAATAAATTGATTAATTATTAAAAAAAAAAGACTGCATGGGTCTCAGGTGGCTAGGGTGACTATAATACATTCTATGGTCTGTGGAAGACACCAGAGTGTGCATAGGAACTGACTGCCCTCTCTGTTCACACATCCTGGATTGTGTATCCATCCAATCATTGGGACCTTCGGCTTTGGTCTCGCTGTGGTAGCAAATATCCAGCAGTTAGCTGCTAATTTTGAAAGTGGCAGAGAGTGAGCAACAAAGCATGAAAGCTGAACAGGACACTGTGGTATGTGAAGGCATAAGTTGTGTATGCATGTCTTAACTCACTTGATCGTCAGGAAACGCCAAATGTAGGTACTGTTGTTCACAGAGGAGGAAACCCGAGGGACGGGAAAACAATAATAACCAGCGAACTATGATAAGCTTAACCCCGAGTCACGTGGTTACCAGCCATAAGACCCAGATCCACTGCCCAGAAGCCCGGGAGTTCTAAATGCCACACGTTAAGTACCAGAACGAGTTCCCACAGCCTCTCCAACCCTCTCGCCTACATGATGGCCAGTGGGTTTTCATGAGAGGAGCCAGGTGACGGGCTAAGGGTCTGAAGGGCCATTAGCAAAGACCAAAAAATCAAAACATAAAATAAATTCCAATGCTGAAGTGACAGGTTTGACATTGCTCGATGAGGCAAGAGGAAAAGGCCTGTCCACACACCCATGAGCACCGCAGGCCTTGGTATTGTACCTTCTATTTCCAATCGGTGAAAAGCTAGGGGCCAGTTTCTATAAACTCTCAAGAATGATGCCCTGGCTGTAAAGGTGATGAGGCCAGGAACCAGAGAAGGATGGACTCAGCACCAGGGTACCACAGTCCTGCTTGGCAGCTTAACTGGCCAAACTTGGTCTCAGCTCTTCAGTGCTACTAAAGAATGGAGTGGATGGATGAACAGGCAGAACAACCACCCAACAGAGAGCCCTTCACCATATCCTCCCAAGCCCCCACTGCCTGGGGCAAGCAAGGAGTTCCATCCCGGGCAGGGGTGGGAGGCTGGGGGGAGTGTGGGGGTGGGGGGTGGGGGGGTGGGAGGGCAGGAGGTGGGGGGACAGATCCAGGAGTCTTAGCTGGAACCACTGTTGCTTTGCTGCGGGCTAAAATACAAGGCCTTGTGTGAGTGGACTTCTCAGCTCACAGGCAGTTTGGGGAAGAAAATCTGTCCAGGCTCGCTGCTGCTCTTTTGGGAATCCAAATCCATGACTCTGGCTTCCATCACCCAATCATAATGACAGTCTCCAACATCAGAATTAAAATTTGCCAAACACCCACTTTGCTGAGAATAGAGAGCTCCATCTCATGCCCAGAAATGACCTCATGATTCATCTTTGACATTTCGGACTCATTTTCAGAGATTCCTATTAAGTCACAGAATTGAAAGTGGAGAGGAAGAACAACAGCCTCATTATGGCCTCTCCTCTGTCCCTTTATCTGAGGGTGGTCCGTTTTCCGAAAATGGATAGAGAAGCAATAATTATTTGTTTGAAAGCTGTATCCAAAACCTAAATTTAAAAATAAGGTTTGTCCTCGTGGAAAATAATGATCTGTCCACCTGTGGATATATAGACTTCTGCCCGGGAGACTGACACGTGGAGATTTTGTTTTTAGAGTTCCATTTGTCTTCCGCTGCACCCGATAATTCAAAGCTCTTCAGCGTATTTTCCTGAGTCAGGAGCCGGTGAAATGAAAATGCCACACTGTCAGCAAGAGCGATGATCAAGATCAATACGAATTGCAACAGTAGAAGGGGCGGGGCCAGGAACGTTAATTCGGCATGGCATTCCTGTGAAGGATTGCATTTTCAGAGAAGTTTCTAGTGCTGGACTAAGGTACCACTCAGGAGAACCTCCCGAGACCCAAAGGTGGGAAAAACCCTTAGGCTTTTGCTTGTGGCAGAAGGGATGGCCTCCCAAAGCATGCTAGTGCCTGGACCTGCAGCTGCAAGGCTGTACTTAAATCACCCTTGGAGGCCAGGGTCTTGACTGTCATTTATATTGTTTGCATCATTTCTTTGATGGGGATAAGTGTGGCAAAGTGTAAAACTGTTGAATGCTTGGATAATTTTTATTGCGTCTGTACTCCTGGGTTGAGATGCTTGGACACTATAGGAATTGTGACCTGTCCTCGTGTGGATTTATACTAATTTGTTTTTAGAAGAGACAGGAGGGGACTTCTTAGGAGATTCATCTGCCTTGTGCAATAATTTGGAATATTGAAACTGAGATCTGACTTAATCAGTCCACGCTGCACGATCTAAATTTCCTTTTCATTGTGAAGCACATGAATTAGCATAAGAAACATTTTCCTTCACCTGTCCTCAAAACAGTTCAACTCTCAAACAGCATGCAATTTAAAAGAAGCACCTCCTTTCACACATAGCTTTAAGCATGAGCTATTTATTGGTCGTCAAATTACTTAAGGGTCAAAAACATATTCTTGTCATAATATGCCCCAATAACAGACTCAGAAACACAGTCTCTTCAATGTGTTGCTGGTATGTTGAAGCTGGTCCACCCGATCCATCAACATTTCCCTAACCACAGATGGAGCTGAGTGGCAAACACAAGATGCGTCTGAGCTGCGTCCCGAGGGCTCACCACATCCACTTCTCCTGTTTCTGTGCTTAGGAGAGGTCGACCCGGCCTCTGAGACTCACGCATCTCCCATTTTCCTCCGCAGAGTTCCAGTGAGGAGGATTCTTTAAGTGAACCGAGATCATGTACCAAACTACCCACGGCTAAGTGTGAGCCCAGACTTCCAGCCATTGACCAAGCTTCAGTCAAGCAGAAACACAAAAGTACCATGACTCCAAGGAAGCCAGAGAAAGTGGGCCCCAGCAAACCCTCCCCAGGTGAGTGGCTTCCTTAGTAAAGCCCACATCTGACATCCTAGTCTTAATGGTCACAACGAGCTAGTGAGACTGACTAATCCTGGGGCTAACCAAGTAGCCAGTTTAGGTCTTGGAAGGCCAATGAATCTGTACAAATGGCAAAATTAATTTAGCGGTAAATATGCTCCCTTATCCTTAGGCCCAATTCTCTACTTCCTGTACCACTCCTCACAAGCGCTCCTTTTCTTCTTTGCCACAATTCTGGGGTCGGGGGTTGAAAGCGTTTGGCCCCAGGTATCACGTTTTATGGCTAAGCTAAGAGGAGCTTTCAAAAGCATCTTAGTGACATAATTTACAGCAGAGAGTGAGGGTAATAAAGTCCTCCAGTCCCCAGGATGTCCTCTCAGGGATAGAGAACTTGATAAATCTCCCTTTTGTGTGATTTGGTAAATAACTCACTCCCAGGCAGCCTTTGAAGCTAAGACAGTTGTCTTCTTGGGGCAGGAGAGACTCATAGTATCCACCAAGAAGCTAAAAATCAATGGAAAGTTTAGAATGCCTCAGGCTCATCCCGTCCCATCAAAGCCAACATCTGTGGGACAAAATTGTGTCCTCTGGGAACCACACACACATTGGGATAACTAGGCGGAAAGGTCTGCCTCCTGGGAAAGGAGCCAAACTAACTGCTGAAGAATTCGTAAATAGCAAAAACCATGTGATTCATTAAAACCCCCAATCACAGTTCCTTCCTAATCCTAAATAGCTGCCGTCATGCAACCACCCGTCTGGTTAAGTCGGAATGCATTTGTGGAAAATGGCACCTTTCACTCAGATTAACCACCCACACTTTCTTGCTTTAATGAAGTCAAGATCAAATTGACTTTCTAAAGTATTGGCCTCTTGGGCAAAGCGCCAACTTCTGCTCCTTATATCATAATGTTGGTGGGGTGGTGTGTGTGTGTGGGGGGGGGGGTTGTCCAAGTTAATTTCTCGTTTGAAAGACTTCTAGTAGGAATTAGGCTTTTAAGTCAACTATCTGAAGGCCGGGATAGAAGAGGGGAGGTCACTCTGCAAACACTGATTGAATTGAGGTTGGGTTTTGATCGCTGTGCTCCGAGGGGCCGCTCAAATGGTGCCGCTCCACTCATCCAGTGTAGTAGTTAGCCTTCTCGTGGAAAGCGGGAGCGGATGCCTTTGTCATCTCTGGAGAGACGTCATTAAAATGAACCTTTGAGGTCCACCCCCTGATTTGGTTTGTCTGATTAATAATGCAGATGTTTTTCAGACTGAGCAGGCTCCATGTGGAACTAACTCAACACTGACAAAGAGGGAGTTATTTTGCTTTCCATTCTATAAAACATCAGGCTAAAGAGCACCAGGGTTTAGGCAAGAGATCCATGTTGGTGGAGGGATGGCTTAGTCACCACACAGGAGGTGTGACTCGTAGCAATACACGTTTTCCAGCCGCTGTCTTTATCATCCTGCCACGCTCCAGGCAGCACTCAAGACCCATGGAGCTAGGAGCTGATGGGGCTGGCCGCCCAGCCAGCACAGCAGTCTTGGAGGTTACTATCAGTGCTGTGGAGGCTGGGTGAGGGGGTACAGCCGCGGAGTGTGGTCCCAGCGGCACTGTTTGCCCACCATGCATGAGGCCCCAGGGTAAAAGGGAGGAACAGGAAAGGAGAAAGCAGCTAAGACCCCCAGCGAACCCATCTGAAACCTCAGAACCCAGGAGGCTGAAGTTGGAGGGTCAGGAGTTCGAGGCCAGCCTGGGTTACATAGTAGTAAGATCTTGTCTCAACAAGAAGAGGATGAGGAGGAAGAAAAGGTTAGATTAAAAACTGTATCACAGCCGGGCGGTGGTGGCACACGCCTTTAATCCCAGCACTCGGGAGGCAGAGCCAGGCGGATCTCTGTGAGTTCGAGGCCAGCCTGGGCTACCAAGTGAGCTCCAGGAAAGGCGCAAAACTACACAGAGAAACCCTGTCTCGAAAAACCAAAAAAAAAAAAAAAGAAAAAAAAACTGTATCACTGGTGGGGGAGGAACCACTGGTTTAATGAGTGTTGACTCTTCCGACTCCTGATTAGCACAGCAAAGTGAAAGCTTGAAGGTTTAAGCTGAGTCTGTTGAGGAAAAATCTGGAGCTGGGGCTGGTAACAGCGCACAGTTTAACTCAGATAAATACCTGCTATGACAGAAAAGAGGATTTGGTTTCTGGATTATCTGGACGTTGATCTAATTCACTAGCTGAATCCAGTTTCCTGCTTCACATTTCTAAAGAATTCAGAGGTGAGCCAAAACTGACATTATGCCAGTAAAACAGAAGCTCGGGACACAGTGAAACCCCTTGGTGACATCTGCCTCCCAGGTTAGCCTGCCTTCAATACAGTGTTGTGCCAGGCTTTCCCGGGTGAAGACTGTAGCTTGAGAGCTGGGCTTGCTTTCCCCTGGCTCTGTGTGCCGACCGCCTGTACCCTAGAGTCTCCCGTGTGTGAGCGGCGGCTAGAAACCCAGGCACGGTTGCTGGCGCCTCGGCCCACTCCGTACCAATGGAGCTCTCCTCACAGTCTGGCCACAGGGGGTCACGGTTCCTGCGTTCCACACAGCTGTGTGGAGACAAGCTGACCTCGGACTCCTCTCCAGCCCCCTCAGGACTGTGGGTGGCAGCTGCAGCTTCTGGGACAGTACTTTGGGGACCAAGCGCTTGGACTCTCTCCTGGGCCCCCATTTCTGATTCACTAGATATCTTTTGGTAAGGAACTTCTCGGTTCCTCAGCTTTGTCACCTGTAAAATGGGGGACCAGGGACAAAAATAGCATCTGTCTGCTGGATAAAAACGTAAAGACTCAGTGGTAAGCATGCGCTTAGCTGTCAGGCAGGGCGGACCACTCAGTAGGCTGTGGCACTGTATTTATCGTCTAGCACAGGAGAGTCTTCAGGAAGGCGCAGACTCCGAACCTTCATTTTCCGGAGTTTACCCTCTCCTCCCTGCACACATTTCTTTCCTTCACAAAACTGAGAGGTGTGTGTTCAAAACACTCTGACGGGGCTGGAGAGGGGGCTCAGTGGTTAAAAGCACGTGTTACTCTTGCAGAGGACCTGGGTTTGAAAGCCAGCATGTCCCCTGGGGTGGACACACAACCACCCATAACTCTAGTTCCAGGAGCACCAATGCCTTCTTCTGGCCTCTCTAGGCACCAGGCATGCGCACGGTGCACATACACATAAAAAGAGAGAAGTCTAAAAGAAAAAATTAACCTCTCATACACACGTTTACTACATTCCGGGCTTCCCCAGCAAAAACACAGTAAGCTAATCTAATCAGACATTGCTCCCCAAGCCAGAGATACTCATTATCTCACACAAGACACAGCAAGTTTCGGCAGTGTGTCAGGACACAGCTGGGTCTGACAAGCAATGGCGTCAACAGTTCTTCTTCAAGGTGAACCCCGGTGTGGGGTGGGAAGACAGCTTGGCAGGGCTGCAGAACAGTTGAGAATTCCGTGAGACACAGTGCAGTCAGCAGGCCCAGGAAGTACCGGGCGGGGTGCGGCCTCCATGGGGACACTGGGGGGCTTCCAAGACCTGTGTGCTCCCAAGACCTCTCCCAGCCCCAGCCTGGCTTGGAAAGGAGCTGTGTCTCCATCCCAGGACGTAGAAAGGCATCCAGAGGTCACCGTGAGGCGGGGGTCATGGCGCCTGCGCTCCTGCAGCGCTTTCTGCCGCAGGGCCAGGCCTCAGGCAGCCACCGAGCTGTCTCCCGCGCGGCTTTCACCTGGCGCTCCAGCAGAGCCTCCTCCAGTTAGGTTCCAGGAAAGCGGGTCTGGAAGCAGTCCTGGGAGCCTGCTTCCAAAATCTTGCCCTTTACAACAAAGCCAAGTGTTTGGAAATGCTCCCCGCGTATTATTAAGTCCGATGTGTAGTCATTACCAGACTCAGATTGGTAGGAGGAGCGAGACTCTGGTGGCCTTATCACGGCTTATCTCAAAGGCCTGTTCTTGTAAAACTCAGCGAAAGCAGTGAATTCAGGTTTTAAAAGATAAAAGTCTGAAATAGCTGTGGTTGCTTTTGGATTAGGAAATGTTTATTTAAAGAGCAGTGTGGAAGAGGAATCGCAGGGCAAATCCTAAATCTTCATCATTTGCCTTGCAAGTCAATGCTATTGAAGGTTTTCTCAGAAAGGCCACGGTTAATGGGTTTCTCAGCAAGTCCAGCTGACGCCTGACGACTTTCCAAGCTGTCTATCCAAGCCAGAAAAAAATAAAAACAATACTAAATGAATCCTCCTGGCTTTATAGAGAGCATCATAATCTTCAGCCCATTATTGCTGATTCTATGACGTCATGGCTCAGAATGCCAGCTCTGCTTTAGACCCCTACAGTTGTTAAGCTGACGACCTCCCTGAACTCAGCGTCCTCATCCGGAAGATGGAGTTGCAATCTTGCCAACTTTACCAAGTAGAGAGGAAGGTTAAGTCCCTGGGTGTTAGCGACACCTCAGGGAAGCGTTGGACAGCTAGGTGGAAAGGCCTGGAAGCCTCTGGCTGTCCAGGTCTAATCCTACAGCTAGTGGGACCCCCAGGACCTTAGGGAGCAAGTGGTGATTGAAACCGCCAGAGCAGGAGTGAAGGAGGACCCCTCAATGAAGACAGCTACACACGGAGGAAAGTGAGACAATTACACACTGCCCCAATAGACATTTAGGAGTGGACAGTGTGTCCTTGAATCCTCTTAGCAGGACACTCTAGAGCCTCCACTGGCCTGAGACCCTCCACTGCAGCTGATGTCGTCTGTCAGATGGGTACAGTTTTCATCATTTTAGACTCAGAACTGATTTTAGCTGCAGCATTCCACCAAGTTGTCTGGGGAGGTACTTCACTGGGGTCCCGACTGTTAGCTTCACATCATTGTAATGAGATACCTGAGGTAGCTGACTTATGAAATATTTACTTGTGGGGCTGGTGAGTTGGCTCAGCAGGATAAGAGTACCTGCCACCAAGCCTGATGACCCGGGTTCAATCCCAAGGACCCACATGGCAGAAGAAGATAACAGATTCCTCCAAGTTGTCCTCTGAGACACACACACACACACACACACACACACACACACACACACACACACTCACACTCATACAGACTCACAGTAAACAGATTTTTTTAAAGTTTATAAAATTCATTTTTGGCTCATAGTTTTAGAGGTTCCAGCCCAAGATTCTATGGACCCGCTGTGAAGTCACACACCACAGCAGGACTAGCTGTCAGGACAGAACTACCACCTCATGGTCACCTCCCATGAGAACATACTTCCAATGACCTAAGGACCTCTCAAAGACTCTGCCTCCCATCCTAAGCCCTGAACTATTAACACAAAGACCTTTAGGGGGCTCCAATGCAAACCCTAGCAGCATTTGAATCTGGGGGGTGGGGTGGGGCAGGGGTCAGTACTGTCCTGAGCAATGTCCACAGAGTCTTCTCAGCACAGAGGTTTAGGCATCCCTCCCCCAGGCCTGCTTACCAAATGCTAAAACTCACAGGTTCTGACTCCATGGATTTGGATGGGCTGGGACTTTATATTCCTGACACAGTTGGATGCAGTGTTCATAGGGCCGGTCTAGGGAGGAGCGAGGCTGCAGAGAGCGGGAACCACCGGCCTCACACTGTAGATGAGGAAACAGGTTCAAAGAATACGAGCCATGGACTCAAGGTGACCTAGCTGGCTGGTGGCAGGCGTGAGGGAGTCACTCAGAATGCTGACTCCATCAGGCACGCACACTCTGCCTCCAGGGAGGTTGGCAACAGAGTGTAAGGTTAACCATCAAGTCATTAATTCCACTTGAACACCTCTCTGGTCCACCTGCCTCCCCTCCATGCTCTTGGTTCTCCTCTGTCCCCGCGAGCCCACCAGGATCTGTTTCTTTCTCCTTTCCCTCCCTTACCCTCTGCAGCAGAAAGGCCAGGTTAGGGCATGACCGCAGCCTCCTACCAGGGGGGGCAGCTGGAGAACCGGGGGAGAGAACTTGCTGGAAGGGAGACCCTGCAGACCACCATCTGTTGCTGCCAGCACAGCTCGTTAGACTGGCTGTGGGAGATGAGAACACAGCCTAAGCTTCCACATGGCTGCCTCGGGCCGCTCTGAGGAGCTCGCCTGGGAGGCACACTTCCCTACATCTGCCGGGGCCACGTGAAACGGTTGCCTGGAAAATGGTTTGAAGGCAGTGACACTTGGAGTTGCTCACCCTTGTGGGACTCCAACCTGAGCAAGATGCCTCCTGGGCAGGAGCCAGGTCCACTGCACCTAGGACATCCCGACACATCACTCCTACCCCCTAAAAGAACCCTTTTTTTTTTTATTTTTTGGAGTTTTTATTCATTCACAGACTTTTTGAAATGCCCTTTGCCCATGAGTGCTGCTTCCTGATTGCTCTTTTTCTTTTGTGCAGGTGACAGCAGCGAGCACCCCCTGTTCTGTGTTGAATATTCCCCTTACTGCTCAGTCTTTGCTTTCTCCCCCGTCCTGCCACCCAACACCAATTACTGCTGCCTCCTCCTGCCGCTAATTCCACCTGCCTCCCAAGGGGCCCAGGGCCTTCCCCCGCCCCTTCCTTCGGTCATCTTTCCTCCCAGCCCGCCGCCATCGGCCCCGTCAAGCCCCTTGGCCGGGTCTCCAGCATCCCTTTGCTATTTCCCTGTCTCCCAACCGACTCCATCCGAGACCCCTGTGCTGTGCCTACCCGGCCCCAGAAGGCCCAGTAAAATTTACCTCGTGTGGTAAGTCACCCCTGGCAAGGCACACAGCACAGAAGAGTCAGGGAGAGGGGAACAGCAGAAAGCAGACGGACAGGAGCAAGGCCAGACCAACACCAGGCGGTGTGGTGTACAGGGAAGCAGCAAGACGAGACAGCGCTGACTCTTCCCTTGAGATGAGCATCTACTAGCGATACAGGAGTGAATGACCAATAAAATCCCATCATCTCTGCAGATGGCCTCTCATTTCTGAACTCCTGTGTCGGACACTCTTGGGGACATATGTCACCATCACACACCCGGCAGGTTCTTCTGGGTCTGACAATACCCTTGGCCAAGGCTACCCCAAGAGGGTGACACACACTCTGAAAACCCAGCCAGGACCGTGCCGAGCAGGACAAATTAAAGGGCGCAGTTGGTATTTACAGTTCCCTTTCCTGCCTACTTATTAGGCCTTGCATTTCCTAAAATCAAAAAATCCCACCTCCTGAGTTCCAAAATAAAACATATTTATGGTACATAATTAGGCTTTAATTAAGATCTCCTCTGGGTATGTGAGACAACATGCACTTCTAGCACATTCAAATAGGCAAATAGACGCGACCTATTATTTATGCTGTATAGAAAGCTGCCTATTAAACTCGGGCAGTGTTGGCTCTTGCAGCAAAGCTGTAATTCTTCCCATGATCCAAAGGGAAAAAGCAGCTTTCCCAAGAGGCATCTTGTGGCGGAATCTTGGCCCCTCTCTGGTCCTGGGGACAGCAGTCCAGGTGGGTAGCGCCGAGAGAGAGGTTCAGGGATATATTTTCCTGTCTGCATTTTCTACAGTCAAGTGCTGTGTCTGTGTATGGCAGGTGACGTGAGGAACTAGGCAGTGATAATGTGCATGGACTGGACATTGACGGTTGAGTGGACTTGGTTCTCAGTTGTCAGGGTCTTGTATAACTATGAGACTTCTATTTTTTTAAACCTTTCCTGATCGAATTATGAACCATTACCAATGACAGTTCCCTGGCAGTATCAAAAGAACGGAGGCAGATGCCTTTTATCAAAACAGCTGCTTGGTTTCTGGGCTCCTGGGTGCTGCGATACTGGAAGAAGGCATGAGCTATATGTTGTCCAGAACAAACTACGTGCTCCCCTAAATCCACTAGCAGACAAAATATGGAGTTTCCTGGAAAACAAGCTCTCCTCTGTGCGGTCAGATGAAGGGCCTGTCTCCCAATAGAGCTATGGCTTAGATTTCCTTCATAATTAATATATGCACCATACCATGGTAAGGTCTCATCATAGAAAGGGCCCAGAAGTCTGTTCATGTAGATGAAAGGTTTAAGAACCTGGTCTATATGGCATCTGGATCTCAATCTCTCTCTCCCTCTCCCTCTCTCTGTTTTTCGAGACAGGGTTTCTCTGTGTAGTTTTGGTGCCTGTCCTGGATCTCACTCTGTAGACCAGGTTGTCCTCGAACTCACAGTGATCTGCCTGCCACTGCCTCCCGAGTGCTGTGATTAAAGGCGTGCGCCACTGCCTAGCGCATCTGGAACTCTTAAATCTGTGTACATAAACTGTCAGTGAGGTTACCTCTTTGGCGACTGTAAGTATATGTGGCAGAGAAAACATCTCCTGTGGGTTTGCTTTCTTCTGGATTTCAAGGGCACTACAAAGCAGAATCGGGTGCAGCCATATTAGATCGTAGCCATGAAGGTCATGACTGAGAGATGTCTTACTCATTCTTGCGAAACCTTAAATTATCATATAGTTGAGATGCAGAGGTATTTGTTGAACAAATTATAATAAAAGGAGTTGCTATTTGCCTTTTGGATTTTTATTTTTTAAAAGAGGGCTTGTGAGAAAGAATCAAGAGGTATGCGGAAGCAAGAGCTGCTGAATCAATTATTCACCTGTGAAAGCTCCGAAACAATGCGTTTCAGCATTCGTGCGGAAATGACTTACAATTTCCCACTACTCGCGGTACTATATGCTTTATGAATGAAGCATCTGCCAGTTCTAATAGCTAGTAGACACCAGATACTAAATTGGCCCATGTATATATATTACTGCTAAATGTTACAGTAATCTAACAAGATAAGAATAACCCTATTTTACAGCTGCAGAAAATGAGGTTCAAATTGCCAAAGGGGGTGGGTGGGTTCCCCAATAGGCCTCATGAAACCATCTCTAGATGTTCAGTGTGTGTGTGTGTGTGTGTGTGTCTGTGTGTGTGTGTGTGTGTGTGTGTGTGTGTGTGTGAGAGAGAGAGAGAGAGAGAGAGAGAGAGAGAGAGAGAGAGAGAGAGAGGAGAGAGAGTTTACTCACACCATGTGGAGTATCCACAAAGGTTGGAAGAGGGAGTCAATCCCCTGGAACTGGAGTTATACATGGTTGTGAGGTTCCTTGGTGGGGCCGGGACAGGGAATGGGCTGGGAGTCAGACCCGGGTCCTCTGCGAGAGCAGCCAGTACCCTTAACCACTGAGCCGTCTCTCCAGCCCCAGATGTTCAGCTAGTTTGCTGAGGATGTGAGGAAAAATAGTAACAGTTTGGGAAATCATTTAAGCGACCTGATGCCTTGAATGAAGAAAGCAGCTTTCTGAACATCAAAAGTAACTTTTAGATCAAATGAGTGTTCCAATTTAAAAATTAATTTTGGTTTTAAAGTTCCCCACAGTTTAGGCTGAGTCATCTTCTTAAGCCTTGCCAATCACTCTAGGCAATTATCATTAGTCTCGGACAGTGGTGTGCAACTCGCAGGATGGCTAAGAGACTGGCTTCCTTAAGGAATTTACAGTCCACTGAAAGAGGAAAAAAATAAATAAGGAAGGCTGCAGAATTGAAATATTAGAGATGATTAAAGACCAGGACGTAAGGGCTTTGGAGTCAAAGCAGTGGACATAAAACCAGACCCTGAGGGGTCTTCGGGCTGGTGTTGGCTGCAGTGGAGAGGCCCTGGGGAAGGAAGGCTCTCCCTCTCCCCACATCAGTGTGGACGGAACCAGAGTGGGTGTCGGGGCTGTAGGACATTCTACCTCGTGGGATGCAGCGGAGGGCTGATTCTTCTGATGACCATCAGAATGAAATCTGTCCAGGACCTCTGGACCAGGTCCTCAGGCTTGACCTGACCCTGGGCGGCCCCTTCTTCCAGCTCTGTCTCTCCCTCGGTGTCTAAGAACACCGCCAGCGTCTGGTCCGGCGAGATGCACGGCTCAGTGGGTGAAACGCTTGAATTGGAGCCCGACAATTTGAGTTCGATACCCAGAACCCACGTAAAGACGGAAGGAGAGGAGGGCGCTAATGGCGTGAAGTTGTCCTCTGGTCTCCACACTATACACATATCACACACACACACACACACACACACACACACACACACACACACGCGATAATACAAACTTTTTTTTAAAAATACAACTTCTGCCTCTTAGCTGGGAGGTGGTCTCTGAAGGCAGAGAAGAGGGACGAGGCCTCCTGTGACTGAGGATCCTCTGGCTTCAACCAACACAGCTCGGGGTGCTAAGAAACTCGCCACAAGCACCAGATGATCCCTCCTGCCATCCCTACCCTACTCCCCTCTTAGAGAAATCATGTCTCGGCACACCCTACACTCTTCGAGGGACACATTCTCATTTCCAGAGAATTTCTCATTTCTCAATCTCTCCTCCTCTGGCTTCAGGCAGACGCTCTGTGTGCCCTGAGCTGACCGATGCCACCATCAGCTCTCATCTTCCGATGAGTTCCCCAAGGCGCACGGTCCTCTGTCTTGAAACCCAGAACCCACAGCCGCCTTCTCCTGGGGCCAGTCAGAAATAAGTTGGCCTATTCCCTGGATTAAACTGGGTTTTACAGGATGCCAAGGAGGACGTTCATGCCTTCCTGAGTCTTGGTGGAAACTATTCGCACAACCACAGACTATACTCAGGAACGTAAATCCACTTTTCTTCACATGCCAAGAAAGCCTGGGCTCTTCCGCACCAGCAGGGGTTCGTCCCAGTCTCACCCCTATGCTGTGAAGTGTCTGAATTTTCAAAAAGAGGACGAGCCAGGACAATTCTCTTGGGGGGTGTAGAATGGATGTTGGTTTAACTGCATAGATGTTGATTTAATGGCCGTGGGTACCCAAGAACTTGTAGAGATGCTTGGAAAATAAGAAACTCTCCCCACATCCATGTGCACTGATGTCCAGTACATGTGAAGAAACTCAACACTACTCATGCCAATTAGAAGCCTGGTTCCAAAATTATATTCCATATTCTGAGAATTATGAGAAAGTGTTCACTGGGAACTTGGTCACAGTGGTCAGTGTCTTCCACAGAGGTGGGTAGGCATGCACAAGGAAAAAGGTAGACATTCCCAAGTGCTTGGGACCTTCTTACAGGCCATGTTTGATGCTAATGTACAACCAGTGGATAGAGATGCACAGGTACAAAGTCTGTTATTATTCACACCCTGGTGAGTACTGGGGGAGCATAGAATGGTGTCCCCTGTCTCAGGTACACAGCGCTTTTTTAAATAGCATCATCACTTATAGATATGGAGATACAACTTCACAGTCAAAGGGGAGAGGAGCCAGAGAGATGGCTGTTTTCAGAGCACTTGGTCTCCCAGAGGACACAAGTTCTGTTCCCAGCTCCACATCAAATGGCTCACAAACACCTATCACACCAGTTCCAGGGCACCTGACACCTTATTCTGGCCTCCATGGGTGCCACAAAGACACACATTCATACACATAAGTCTTTTTTTTTATGGTGAAAAATCCCTTGCACCCCCATCCCCACCCCACCCCCACCCCCACTGCAGGAATCAAGGTGCTTATGAAGTAGTCATACTATTCCCATATTATGGGTAGAAAAACTGAGGCTTGGAGAGGTGTGCCCAAGCTTTCATGGCTACAAAGGGGTCAAACTAGATCTCAATCCCTTCTCCTCTCTGACCTCTTGGCTCGCTGCTTTTAATTCCCTCTCCCCTCCCCCACGTGTACACCACCTTCTACCTTCTTTGATGATACGTTTTTTAGACAGAAACTATTTTCCTATTAAATATATATGTAGTTATTGAAAAGCTTTTGCACCTTTCAGTGGCGCAGGCACCAAAGATTTTATCAAGGAAGAGGAGGCCCAACCTGGGGAGATTGACAGTCAGTCCGGAAATGCACAGCTCCAGAGCATCTGGGGAGAGAAGCAGGCAGAAACTACAGCTGTCGGCAAAGGCCCCGGCGCCCCTGGGCGTAGGTAAGGACGGTGGCTGCCACCTCGGTCCTTGGGGAGGACTGACGTGTGCTAGTGCCTTGTGGATTACTGTGACTTTTAGCCATCTTTGCCTTTATGTGATGGGGAGTTACCTGTAAATGAAACCCTTGAAAGGTTCAAAAAGTAAACTATTTAATAACAGGTTTATTTTCTCCAAGAGAGGCCGGTGGGAAAAGGAATGGGCGGAGTTGATCTTTTCTTTCTCTCTCCCATTACGCCATGAGAATGACTACATGGTTCTGCATGGACTGGGGGCTGAGGGGGAGGGGCACAGACCCAGCCTGCAGTCCTGGGGAGGTGCCACCTGGTTATAGCACCCACGCATCCATCAGGAGAGGAGGACTGGTGTCCATGGGTGGCAGACTGATCACCTCCCTCGGGGAGCTTTTCACTTGTGATCCAGAGCAACCACACCAGCAAGATCTTTTAATGTGTAAGAAATAGCTGCGGAATGAAAATCGGCTTCATTTCAGAGCAGTAGCTCAGTGGAGCCTTCCTCTCCGAGTTTCAGGCCTGAGCTGGCATCAAAGGCCCACACCATGCAGTCAGCTGACCCTGCCACCCTCTCCTGCAGCGGTGCCAGCCTTCCGTGAGAGAAGCCATGGGCATCACGCCTTGTTATTGACCGAATACAGCAGCCTTCCTATTTAAATGAGATGCGTGTAAACATGGCGATGAACACTCAGAGAAGAACCGGGGTGCTGGGGCGGCTTGGTGCTGAGGGCGGCCAGAGTTCAGACGAGCCTGGAATGACGACGACATGTCCTCAGGGGCCCAGGGACAGTGCCTCCAGGAGGGAAGGGCGGAAGCCTCAGAGCAGACTGCCAGTCTAAAACTCTAGCTCCCCCCTCCTCCTCCTCCTCCTCCTCCTCTTCCTCCTCCTCCTCCTCCTCACAGTGGGGTCCGGTGGTCACACAGCTCCTCCAGACTCCAGCTCTCTCGTCTTAAAATCCGGGTGAAGAAGCCTTCCTTACTGCCTTGTCACAATGACAAGTGACATGAGAGAGACAAGTGTCGGACACACAGTAGGCCCGGTCACTAGCTCTACCTGCCCTCTCCCTGATGGCCATTGTCCATGCCAGTGAGCTCCTCTGCGCGTGGAGCGTAGAGTTTATCTAAGGCTCCAGCCATACCCAGGGTGTGTCTTCCTTTATGTGGGGGTCCACAGGGGACTTGTTCCAGCTTTCTATTATAGTGGAGCCTTCCTCTTCCTCACTGTTATATTATACCCCAATTACACTGTCTCCTTAGTTCCTTTTCTCACTTTCTTACATAAAATGGAATATGAGCCAGTGACTTGAACCACTGGGGAGAGGTTTGGGACAAGTGTGACCAAGGCAATACACAGAAGCTCTGAGAAATCAAGTTTAAGAAAAAAAACAAAAAAAACAAAAACAACAACAAAAAAAAACTCCCATGTGAACACATAATGGAAAGGGGGAGGGGCATAATGGACGATTTCCCATGAGTCCCAATTTCCCATGAGTCCGCTAATAAACACATTTTAAGTGCAGCCTCAATAAATGTAAATTCACCTGGGAGTTAAATTGAGCCTACCAGACTGGCTAAGGTTCTAGAATAATCGTTGATCCTGGCAGGGAAGTAATACTAAGCCTTCCTGGGCGCCGTTGTGCCAGATGCTGGTGACACAGATGGCTGGTGACCCTGCTGTGTGTGACAGAGATGCCTTCCTGTCCTATCTGCAGGGCAGTGTGGTGCAACCTGTCTGCAAAGGAATTTGGCAACATGTGTCGTCAGCCTCTGGAAGGGTCATCCCTCCCAGCCTGGCAATTCCACTCTCATCAATCTATTCTAATAAAAAGAAGACATGTTGTCCAAGATTAGTGAGCAAGGCTGTTCACCAGTGTGACCTGTGCTACAAGGCCTCAAAATGAGAAAAGAAAATGTATGAGTACGTGTGGATGTGAGTGTGTGTGTGTGTGTGTGCGCGCGCACGTGCGTGCGTGCGTGCGTGCGTGCGTGCGTGTGTATGGGGGGGGGTAAAGTGCTTGTTTCATGATGACCTGGGTTCTATCCCTCAGAACCCACATAAAATTCTAGGTGGAGTGGCGTCTGTGTGTGATCTCAGCGCTAGGGAGGGGGTGGGGTGGGGACAGCAGAGACAGGCAGGTCCCTGGAGCTTGCTGGCACCTAGTCTAGCCGAATCAATGAGATCCCAGTTACTATTCTTTTGCAGTGTTGAAACACCATGACCAAGACAACTCATAAAAGAAAGCAGTTAGGGGCTGAAGAGAAGGCTCAGTGCATGAAAGAGAGCATTTACGCAGGGGCTGGCTTACAGTTTCAGAGGGTGAGTGCATGGCCATCACGGTGGCGGGCATAGCAGCAGGCAGGTAGGCATGGCTCTGGAGCAGTAGCTGAGAACATACGTCTGATCCACAAGCACTCAGCAGAAAGAGACTGGGCCTGCAGTCAGCCACCCACAGTGACACACCTCTCCAACAAGGCCACACCTCCTAATCCTTCCTAAACAGTCCACCAACTGGGAACCAAACATTCAAATACACGAGCCTACGGAGGCCTCTCTCATTCAAACTACCACAGACACTGTTTTTAACAAATAAAGTTGAGAGCCAATTGAAAAAGACACCCAATATAGACTTCTGGCCTCTACATACACATGCACATTCATGCACAGGTGCACACACACACACAAAGATATATATATAGAGAGAAAAATAGATAGATAGATAGATAGATAGATAGATAGATAGATAGATAGATAGATAGAAATATGCATATATATATATATATATATATACTAATATACACTCACACACCCAGCATATGCATATACACAAAGCAAGAAAAAAAGTTGAAGACATGACATATTCCTACTGTAATTATGATAGTATTCTTGAAAACTAACAAGAAAATATTTAAGGAAAGAAAGAATGTGCACTTGATATACAGCAATGAACCGCCTTTGTTTTTTTTTTTACAATGCCCCCAGATAAGGGTTACAAGTTCATGTCTTCAGGAAGCTGGTGGGTATGGGAAGAGAACTAGAAAATGAGTTTTGAGGCCTGTGGTAAACCACAGCACACGTTCCCACCTCCCGTACTTTACTCAGCATCCAAACTCCCAGCCACAGAGCTGTTGCAGGGTGAAGATAACCTGGGCGTTTGACTTTGCAGCTCATGCCCGAAGGCCAGCACCTGAGTGACGTCCAGCTGGGCTTTTGGTTATGGGATCCTTGGACCATTTCATCTTCTCTAGTTCCTGAGTTTTCCCCAATAGTTATGGATCACATTTCTAACCAAAGTGGCGGGGTGGGGGGGGGGGCGGGGGGGGGGGGGCGGAAGATACATTGTTAGAATTCAGGGCAGCACTGGTGAGGCTCACAAGAAAGTTCAAGACCAAAGGCATAGTTCCGGGCCAGACGAACACTTCTTCCAGTCTCACTTCAATGAGCCTAGACCTCCTGGAGGCAGCAGGCACTCAGTCCACAGCTGGAGCCAAAGCAGGGCCTCAGAGAAGCACCCAGCAGCTACGAGGCAGGCAGGGGCTATGAATAGCACATCCCTGGCATACCGACTGAGTATTCCCAGCCCACAGCTACTGAAGTCTGCTCCAGTTTTCACACACACACACACACACACACAAGCACGCACGCACGCACGCACGCACGCACACATACACACAAAAGGGGTTCAAGTAGCATAAATACAGAATTGCACAGACTGGCACCTTTAGGGAAAACACACACATGCACTCACACACACACACTCATGCCCATGCACACACACACATGCACATGCACACACATGCTTACGTGCAGCTCTGGTTGAATTCCCAAGATGAAGGAGATTGTGGTGACAAGGAGGAGTGTCTGAGGAAGCCTCAGGACCTTCAACACGGCACAGAGCTGAGACTTCTGCCCCAGGGGCCCATGTCCCACCATGACAGCTCCGGTGAGATGATCTCAGGGTTCCTGTGAGATTCCAGCCGCCCAGCTGACTCTCTCATCTCCCCCATGGGAAGGCTGAGCTAAATCGGCTCTTTGCTCCAGGGCAGCTCCTTGCCCTCTTACAGAGGGGTGTGTTCAGAGAGAGGAGGAGGCGGCTCGGAGCAGCAGCACTGTTGGCTAATTTGGGGGGGTCCTTCTCAAATTCAAACTGTGAAATGATCGATAAGATGCTACACTTCGACTTTGCATCTCTTTTCTTCCTTAAGAAACAGGGTGTGGAGGTGTCCATTAGAAAGTCTTTGACTTGCAATTATGTGACCTGAGTTCAACCCCAAGAACACATGTTGGGGGTAAGGTGTGGTGGCACAGGCTTTTAATCCCAGGGCTGGGGAAGTAGAGACAGGCGGGTCCCTGGAGCTCGATAACCACCCAGCCTCCTCGGTGAACTACAGGCCAAATGGGAGACTCTGCCTCTAATTAATTAATTAATTAAGAAAAAGAAGTGTAGACAGCACCTAACTTTTCCTCTGGCCTCCATACACACACACACACACACACACACACACACACACACACACACACGCCCACCAGCCAGGATTCAGTTGGCTGTATCTAGATGGCATTAGTTCCCCAAACATGGATCAGCCCAGTGCCCAATAGATTGGGCATCCAAGCTCTATTTCTGTCCAGACATAGCCAAAGGCTCAAAGCATCCTTGAATTGTTGACACATCTCTTGCTGGGGTTTATAAACCCCACGAGGGGCCCAGTAGGACAGTTTAACTGATTTCTGGAAGGGCTGATGAGTCAAGATTCGCACCGCGTCACTGAGTGTCCCACGCAGCTAACAATAAAGGAAGCTTAGGGAGCATTAGGACATTAGAGAGGCGGGCTGCGGCTCCCCTGCGAGGCACCTCAATTAAAGGCAGCATCACTCGGCCTCAGCTGAGCCGGCTGCGCAGCGGATTTGCATCTCCCCCAGCAGAGCTGCTATCAAGAACCTGGGGCCCCGGTGGCATCCTGTCCACTCAACAGGCGAACTAAGCGATAAGGACGATAAGGACGGTAGAGCTTCATCAGGTCTGCAGAAGAGCAGGGACGGACACGGGGGAGTGGGGGGCGGGGGTGGGGTGGGGGTTAGCCGTGTCAGTAGGGAGCAAGAAGAAGTGGAATCACAAAAGCACTTTCAATTTTTTACCCACATGGGGTGAAAAGCCCTAAAACCACATGTGTGCCTCCCGATAGATCCCATCGGTCCTCATTTTTTTTGTGAGGAAATTGCAAAACCCGGGGAAGGTTTTCAGGGAATTGCCCAGGGTAGCGGTAAGGAACGCAAAGCCCTAGCAGCCCTTGGGCTCGAATGCTCACTACCTACAGCACTTATAGGAATATGACTTTGGGCAAGTCATGTGACCTTCCCCTCACCTTGGTACCCTCTGTTGGAACTTGGTGTGAATGCAATATCTAGCTCATAGGACTGCAAGGCTTCCCTGAGTGGATTAGCTGGTATGGTTTGACTAGGAAGCGTACTTGGTAAAAAGTGCTTACTATTTGTACAAAGCGAGGTTTGTTTTTTAATGGGTGTGTTTGTCTGTATACAGGGGCACACAGAGGAGGGTGTGTGTGTATGTGTGTGTGTGTGTATGGAGGCCAGAGGACAACATAGGGTGCCATTGTCAGGAACATCACCCAACTCCCTTGAGACACAGGGTCTCTCAACGGCCTGCAGCTCACCGGTTAGGCTAGGCTGGCTTGCCAGTGAGTCCCAGGGATCCTCCCGACGGTCCTGTCCCTCCCCACCCAGTGCTGAGATTACGGTGTGCCACCACCACCAACCATTTGACTTGAGTTCTTGTGGTCCAACTCGGGTCTCATGCTTGTGAGGCAAGTACTCCACAGACCCAGCCACCTTCTCAGCTCCACAAAGTTAAGTTTGAATAAGTTATCTCACTGATAAAAACTGACTTGCCGGACATCACCTCACAGCTTGGAATAAGGAAGCAGGGATTCTGTGCCAGACAGATGTTATAGAGGCCAGTGGCAAAGAAGAGATAATAATTTCTTGGGAGATTTATAACTTTTATTTACACTAAATGGTGAACTTAATCACTCAGACACTAGCTTTGAGAGCCTTCTTCCCTGTTTACCAAAATGAAACTATACTTTCCTTGAGTTTTTATTTAAAAAGCTGTGTGTGAAGTAGGGATGTCATAAATACATGTGGGATCAACTTGGATGAGAAAGGACCAGTGGGTTTTATGTAAGTCACTCCCACATTGCTATTTTTCCTTTTCAACAAATACAGAGAAGGTTAGCTCCCCTGTGCTGAGCTGGCCTGGACCTGGACCAGTCTAACTGGGATCCTGTAGAAAGAATCTGTGGCTTCATGGTTACCCCCTTCTCCTGAACCACATTCAGAGTGCCACACATGTAAACCCACTCACATGCGAACTCACAGGTGTGAGTGCCACAGGTGTGAACCCACACCCATGTGAACTCACAGGTGTGAGCGCTGCAGGGGTGAACCCACACCCATGTGAACTCACAGGTGTGAGCGCCACAGATGTGAACCCACACACATGCGAACTCACAGGTGTGAGCGCCACAGATGTGAACCCACTCACATGTGAACTCACAGGTGTGAGTGCCACAGGTGTGAACCCACACCCATGTGAACTCACAGGTGTGAGCGCTGCAGGGGTGAGCCTCAGGAAGGAGAACACAGAGGCAGTAAGAGAAATCCACCGTGCGGTTTTCCTCGCAGGCTTCTGGCATTCCTGCCCTTGGGTTGCACAGATTTTCTCTCTCCAGGGCTTTATCTGTTGTTACTGCCTTTGGCAGAGAGGGGCTTTTTTCCCGTGGCTACTTTTAACAGAATTTGTCTCTTCTCAACACAGATCCAATTGTCCAACAAAAAAGTCTGATGTGTGCAAACGAGACCAAGCTGAAGAGGCCAGCTCGAGAGAGAAACTTGGCCTCATCCGCAGAGCTCATGAGAACAGCTGGGAAGCCCCTGGAGAGACAGAAAAAGGGAGACCCAAGTGTCCGTCCCCAGAATGAACCCCACGCTGCCCTCTCACAGACCTTCCAGCCAATGAATGGTTCTCAAGTGCTGAGTGAGTCCCTGGGGGCCCCACTCCTCCCCACCACCGTGGTAGGACCAAGAAGGGCACCGTTTCGGTACCACGATGAAGATTTTTACTCCGCCTTGTCCTTAAGCAATGAACAAGAAAACTATGACACTGAAGAGGAAACCCGCATGGAAGAGGAACTTCTGCTGGTTGGGATGCGTTCTCCTCCCAGCCATAAGAGAAGCCGATTTCTTGGGACATCCACCACTGAAAACAGAAATGTTCAGGAAAATGCTGAAAATCTCCAAGGAAATTTTGTAAGATGGAATGAGTTCAATCCTGGATCTCCAAGAAAAAGCAGTACCACAGAGCCAGCGGCCAAGCAGCCTTCTGGCGAGCAAAGGGTGCCGCAAGACACCAGGCTATGTGGGGAGCTGGCTAAAGAGGACCCCAGTGGAGACCAAGAAGAGGAGAAGACTGCTCTTCCAGGGGATGCAAAATCTAATGATGTCATCCGAGACAGTGCTGAAGATGGATCCAGTGACTGTCCTATGGGAGACAGGCCCACGGTTTACCATTATGAGAGAGACTGGCAAAGTTACTTAAGTGGTTCTCGGAATTCGTTCGACAGCTTATTTTCTGGGAGATCCACAGCTCCAAGATCATCCATGAATACATCTTATAATACTCATGGGTCCCCGCTGCATCCTGCTCTGATAGATGATGTCCCCACAGGCTTGTCCATGCCATCGATTCTAGTCCCCAGTTCAGATATGGAGGAAAGCCTGAGGTTCAATGCGCGCCGGCCACTCTCACCAATCAGAAATAGGAATCCATTGGCCACTGCTGAAAACCACAGTGATGACATCCAGGGAGCGGAGGAGATGGCTTCAACAAGCCAAGCTCAGGGGCCTCCACTATTGGCAGAAGATCTATCAAATCCTCAAAGCAGCGTGACCTTGGGAAATTCTCCCAGCTCTTCTACAAGAAGACATTTACAAGGCCATTTCTATATGCCTGGGTCCCTGCAAGAAAACATACCTTTTACTTTCTTTGCACTGTCTGATTTTCCAAATCCAAATGATCACGAGACCAGCGTTAGAGTCTCTGATGTCATGGATGAAAAGGGGACCACAGAAATAAAGGCAGACCCCGAGAAACTCAGGAAATTGCAAGAAAGGTAAGGACTTGTAATAGCCACACACTTCTTCCCTCTTCCACTCTCCGCCTCCCCCTACTAACTCTGAGCTGAGATAACCATTGCTTTCAGTAGAGAAATGTGGGAATTTTAAACCACAGGCATGTTCTTCCTTGACGTGCTAATGAGACTGCTCGTTTTGAGAAAATCGTCCCTTTCATTACCCTTAAAAGATATGTATGTACAAAGAGGAGTTTGTCAATCCCACTCAGTTTTATCCATATATCCCCAAAGTGTCTTTTTCCTTGAATGCTATAAGAAGGGCACCCAAAGCCAGGCGGTGGTGGCGCACGCCTTTGATCCCGGCACTCTGGAGGCAGAGGCAGGCAGATCACTGTGAGTTCAAAGCCAGCTTGGTCTACATAGGGAGTTCCAGGACAGGCTCCAAAGCTACACAAAGAAACCCTGTCTCGAAAAGCCAAGGAAAAAAAGAGCGAGGTCTGGCCACATGGCCTCGTAGGTAAAGGTGACAGACAGTCTTAGGAGCTGAGTTCGTCCCCAGGACCCCCGCAGTGGAAAGAGAGAACCGATTCTCTGACCTCCCTATTCCCGTTGTCAGACACACACACACACACACACACACACACACACACAGAGAGAGAGAGAGAGAGAGAGAGAGAGAGAGAGAGAGAGAGAGAGAGAGAGAGACACGCATGAACCCACACACGTACAGAGTAAATGTTTTTTAAAACGAAAAAATAAGGAGAAAAACTAGAAATGCCGATTTCCAGGGACACAGGGACACCTGGTAACACAGGCTCCCTTCTTCTCCCCAGCAATTAGCTAGGATCTTTTTTTTTTTCTGAAAAGGTTGCTAACTCCCCAGAGAAGGAACCACCAGCTCTTGAAGTTCGCAGCTCTCCCTCTTGAGACTCACTGCAAATCCAACCAACAGTTCTAGGATTTAAACCTTCCAAGCCAAAAGACCGTTCCCAAACAGTTACCATAGTTACCCCAGTTCTCCAGAGGGTGGGGCTGGAGCAACCACTGCCTCCATTTTAAGTGTGCTCTCTCTCTCTCTCTCTCTCTCTCTCTCTCTCTCTCTCTCTCTCTCTCTCTCTCTCTCTCTCCCTCTCTCTCATGCATGAGAGAGAAAAACAAGATCCCTTTTTGAATCGCCCTTTTCTTTGATCTTCCCCTTCTCCTGAGGTGAGTTTGGGATATTTCACAGCTATGAAACTGGATACTTTTTAAAGCCTTCATTAAACGGTCAGAATTCTGCCATCTCTTTTTATGACAGGTGTTTACTGTGCCCAAATCTTGGCTTAAGGATCTGGAGATTGATTCTTAGATCATGAGCCTTCTTTGTACACGTTAGTATGGCTCCTCCGGGCCATTAATTACCCTATTGGTGTCCATTTGGAAGCAGGAAATTTTCACCACAATGAGTTAAAAGAAAAGGGGGGAATAAAACAGACTGGATACCCTCCTCTTCAGAAAAAAGAGCTTGCTTTTCTTTGTTTCATATGTGTGTGCATGCATGCCTCTGTGCGTGTGTGCCTGCCTGTGTGTGAGTGACCATGTCTTCAGTCACGCTCCTTTACTTGTTGAGGTGATTATCTCACTAACTCAGAGCCCTCCCGTTCCTGCTGGTCTAGCTGACCACAATTCCCCTGCTAGGTTCACAGGCAGCTCCACCCCTAGCCTGCTACGTGAGAGCTTCCTAGTTGTCGGTGTCTTCTCTTCTCATAGTTAAACAAGCTACAAGAAGACAGTCCATGGTCAAGACCAGGAGTCCTCACACCCACCCATCTCCACCAACCCCGAAATGAGGCTTCAGTTATACTTGTCAGATGTCTGGACTCCAACCATCCTAACATAATGTCTTTGGATTCAAATTAGTTTCTTTTAAAATGCAAGCGCTTCTAGGCATGGGCCTCTGCGTTAAACAGCTATCATCCACGGGGTCTTTTGTTTTTCAGTGCTCTCTTTTTCTGTATATAACAAATCTTAATATTTATCTTTTCAATGATGTCTAATTTAGGAAATGTTTGTAAATGAAGATTTGTTTATCTATTTATTTTGAGATAGCATCTGACCATGCAGCCCTGGCTGTCCTGGAACTCACTCTGTAGATCAGGCTGACCTCAAACTCATAAGGTATCTGCTTGCCTCTGCCTCCCAAATGCTGGGCATTTGTGGGGTCCTCCCCCCCAACAGTAAGTAGTTGTCCTTCTGGTGTAGATTGGCAAAGATGGTCCCTGCTGGTCACACGGCCACCTGGGTCATGCATCCTGTGCTCTCCAGATACTGAGCGAACCCATCTGTGTGAAGGGGTCTCTGCTGTTAGTCTTGTCTGTCTTTCCCTGACCTGGTGTGGTCACACTCTGGTGTCTGCAGCACTCGGCGGCTGTGATAAAGGACAGTCAGGGTACAGCCCTCCTCCCCAGGTTCTTCAGAGAGTCCTTGACTACACTCTTCAGGGGCTGCCGCCTGGGGCTCTTTCATTGGAACTACACTGGCCCTATGTGCCAAGGCTGACAGCTCTGAAACTCTGACTCTTGGTTTGCATGGCATCTCTCTCCTCTGTCCTGATGCACTGCCGTCATTTTCTCTGCAAAAGCCCTTCGATTCATCTCTAGTTCTTTCATTTGCTGTTGTTTGCTATTGAAATGATATTTTCAATTCTAACTCTTTGTGTCTCATGTATAGAAATGCAATTGACTATAATTTTTATTTTCTCTGTGTTTTGTTAAACTCTCTTATTGTGTACAGTACTTTGTCTGTAGATTGTTTTGGTTTTCTATGTAGAAAACAATTTTGACTGGGACTAACATTTTCATTCCTCTCCTTTCAAACCCTATATTTTTAATGCTGTTTTAAATCTTGCAGTATTGTATCAATTTTTAAAGGATGACTGGTTCTATATTAAATGTTTATTGCCTTTTGATGAAGTCTCCTTTCGGAGCATAACCTCACTTGCTTTGCCTATAATAGCATCTAGAAACACACACCTGCTCATCAAAGGGAACACACACGCCTCAGGTTCATAATGTGCACTATATCATCATTTCTGGAAAGTTCCAGGTGCCAGGGAGGCAGCTCAGTTGGTACAGTGCTCGCTGTGGCCTTATGAGGGTCTGAGGTTGGGTGCCCAGCATCCATGGAAAAATCCAGGCTAAGACAGGAGAATCCTTGGGACTCACTGGCCAGCCGGTCTTGCCAATTAGTGAGCTCCAGGTTCAGTAAGAGAGCCTGGCTGGAAAATTAAGGTGGGGCAGCATAGCATGGTGGCACACACATCTCATCCCAGCACTCAGGAGGTAGACTCAGGCCAATCTCTGTGAGTTTAAGACCCAGCTGGTTTATGTCGCAAGTTCCAGGCCAGCCAAGCTACACAGTGAGACCCTATCTGGGGGTTGGGGAGAGCAATAGAGGAGGACACCCAGCATCAACCTCTGGCCCCCACATGCACACATGTACACACACGTGGGCACATACACACATACATGCACATATAATCAAACCTTGGGATATCGTCCCCTCCAGCTCCTGCATTTGCTGCCACACAATTATTTTCTTCTAGTACTTCTATATTATTAGCTTATACAGCATAGAGCAATAGTTCTCAACCTGTGGGTCACAACCCTTTGGGGTCACATATCAGATATTTATATTAAGATTCATAACAGTGGCAAAATGGCAGTTATGAAGTAGCAATGAAATAATTTTGTGTTTGGGGATTTACCACAACATGAGGAACTGTATTAAAGGGTCATAGCATTAGGGAGGTGGAGAGTTTGACATAGAGATTAATGATATGGGCTTTTTTTTTTCAGTTCTAGTTTGTGTTTCTAAACATAGCTCAAAAGCTTCCGAGGCCAGTTTTGAACCCAGGAGCTCTGACTATGGCTCCTGTAGTTTACCAGCTTACACAGACAGCTTCCTCAGGGTGACTAGGGCAGAGAAAAGGGCTCCCTCGGCCTAATCCCTTACCCCACCCCACCACGTTGGATTTATGGGAATTCAAACCATGACCTCCCGCACGCCAGACAAACACTTGACCACTGAGTTACATCTTGATACTCACTTCTTGATTTGCCCTCCCGCCCCCACGGAGCTCACACCTACGGTGACTGCATCAATGATCAGTCACTCCATCTGGAGAGTCCCCACAGGGTCAGGAGCCCAGGCAGACAAGGCATGGGGAGGATTGTTCCTTCCCCCTCCTCCCATGAATACGTTGGGAAATGGTATTTATAGAAACAACGAATGTGGGGACTCTGGTCACGAGGCCTTGTTTTCTGTTTAGTCTCCTGGAGGAGGACTCGGATGAGGAGGAGGGAGACTTGTGTCGAATCTGTCTGATGGCCGGGGGTTCCCCAACCAACCCCCTCCTGGAGCCCTGCGGCTGTGTGGGCAGCCTGAAGTTCGTTCACCAAGAGTGCCTGAAAAAGTGGCTGAAAGTGAAAATAACATCAGGTAGGTGGAGAAGGAAGAGAGGCTCGCGTGCTGCGGCCTGTAATGAATCTGAGAGGCCACCGTGTGGGCCTGGGAGCCTCGTCAGCGGCCAGCAGCCCACTGTCAGGGAAATGTCCAGTGCTGTGATGGGAGGGTAAGTGGATGTGGGGGGTGTGTGTGTGTGCGTGTGCGCGCGTGCATGCGTGCGTGCGTGTGTGTGTGTGTGTGTGTGTGTGTGTGTGTGTGTGTGTGTGTGTGTTTAAATCTGAGATAAACTTGGAAACAAATTCTCCTCCCACTAGAGGCTTGGACAAGATGATAAGCTCATCTCCTAGGAGGAAAGGAGATGATGTGGGCTGCCAGTAACCCCTCAGCAAACATATGGTAGCCCTGTCCAGTTAGTAGCACCAAAAGGTCCATCATGAGAGACCCCCCCCCACAAATACAACAGAAGTCTACTTCCTTTGCAGGGTGGGGGTGGGGGTGGGGGCTGTCACTTAAGAACCCAGTGGGGGCTAGGGAGATGACTCGGTGGTTAAGAGCACTTATTACTCTTGCAGAGAACCAAAGTTCAGTTCCTAACCCACATCAGGCAGCTCACAACCTCCTGTAACTCCGGCTCTGGGGAATGTGATGCCCCCTTCTGGCCTCTGTAGGTCCTCACACACGTGTGTGCGTACCCATGCTCATAAATAAAAATCTTTTTGTACAAAGAGGTCAAGCAAAGCTGCCTGCTTGCCAGAGGGGTAAGGAGCGCGTCACTCTGATTTTCTAGATTACATCAAAGGGCTTCGAATGCGGCGGCTTTGTCAGACTGATCTCATAGCTGGGCGTGAAGCCCCCTCTCAGTTCTCCCAGGAAGTGACAACCTAAATACAGACACATGGGAGGTTGCCTACAATGTTCTTGGCGGCGAGTAAAGCGTGCCTTTCACAATGAGGGAGGAGCTAGACTATCTAGGCTGGGGGAGGTCAGCTGAAAAGGGCTTCATCATAGCGGTCCAGTAGAAAATGGCCACTGTGTCTTTCAGCCCACCCTCCCTGGAACTGGTACTCCTTAGCAGATCTAGAGCTTTACCCTGCCCCCATGGGCTGCACCCGTGTGCCCTCACCATAGCATGTCATCAGGGTAATCATATTAACTGACTCTCTGTCTCTCCACGGGTGTGTCTTTCCTCCCACGAGAAATACAGAATCAATCCCCAAATGCATAAATCCATATCCACAAGCAAAGAACTCAATCCAAATTGGGGGAGAGTACACTGGTTGCTAACGACTCTGCCACAGCTGAGCCTACTCCTTCCCTGGGGAGATGCAAACAATGTCTACCTCTTCGTAAGTCCCCAATGACAAAGTATGATTCCACCAAAGCTTAACCTGGAGAACCAATGAGTTTATTGGGCCTAGTCACAGAGCATGAAGGAGTTATTTGCAGGATCGTGGGGGGACCCCAAAGCAGCTGCTCTGGAAAGTCTCCACCCATAGTCACATAAATGGAACCCCTCTTCAATTTCCCTCCCCCGACCTGGATACTCTAGGACCTCTCTAGCCCCTCAAGCCACATGCAGTTGGGGCAGAACTGCATACACATGGTTGGGAGGAGGGCCTGGCTATGGTGATGGACTCTCAGCAAGCAGGCCCAGCTGATCTGCTGACCATGTGGCCTTGTCGCTTAGAGGATCAAATTCCACAACAGCCATGCCAAGGCTTTCTCTTACTAGAAATTCAAGCCAATTAAACATTTAGCACAGGCCAAAAAGAAAGGAAAAAGAAACAAGTTAAACACGATGCTATTTTGGGAGCTTGAATATGTTCAGCAGGATTAGAATGGAAGACACATGTCCAGTCACCAATACCATTGCTGATGATGTAAAGAGAGAGAGAGGGAGGGAGGGAGAGAGGGAGGAAGGGAGGGAGAGAGGGAGGGAGGGAGGGAGGGAGGGAGGGAGGGAGGGAGGGAGGGAGGGAGGGAGAGGATGGAGGCAAACACACTGCAGAAGGGGCAATGAACTGTTCACCCTGCCTTTAACAGTCTCTGTGATTTACTATTTCTTCATATCCACACTAGAAAGCGAGACCTGGGGTATGAGCCTGCAAAGTTCTGGTCATTAACTAGATGCAGGTAACCGATATGTTTCCTAGTAAGAAACATTAGCTAGATGCTGCAGCTATAGAGTGTGTGTGTGTGTGTGTGTGTGTGTGTGTGTGTGTGTGTGTGTGTGTGTGATTTCCACAGAACAACCATGGTTCTGCAGCTCCTGCTTTTGCCTTGGGGAAGCAGGACAAACTGGGCACAGGCAGAGCAAACACGCTCAGGTTTTCGTAAGGACAGCAGCACAGGGAGCCTTCTATTCCTCTCCCCAAAGGCTCTGAACCCAGACACTGCTGTGCCTGGGCTCCACACGGGAGCCTCTCTCCCTTTCCTCGGGTGGGAGCAAAGGGAGATCTAGTGGCCAGAGCCATTGGCTGAGGATAGCATCTTCTGTGGATTTGGTACTGGTTTATTTATTGCAGAACTGTTAGGTCTGCAAGGGATGAGGGAGACCATAGGTCCAACAGTCACTCCTCCTGCAAAGGTCTGTGTTAGAGAGAGACTTCTTTCCGGGTAGCAATTCCAATTTTATGACCCATTATGTTTACATATTTAGATAGAAACAAGACCTGTCATTTGAAAGCCATGGAGATTTCACCTGCCTGAAGCTCAAATAATAAATGACCACAAAGGGAAAAAGATGTTCAGAGCTCAGATTCAAGGTCATTTTCTCCAGAAGATGACTGACTAGGAAAAAAATCACTGAAGCTTGGAATTCATAACACACACAAGTTCAGTCTCAAAATATCTCCTGTCCAAAGTACCAGCGCAGACTCAGAGTTGTATATAACAAAAGTAGGCGGGGGGAGGGGCGCAGAGAGATAGTTGGAGAGATGGCTCAGTGGTAAGAGCACTTGGCTACTTTTCCAGAGGTCCTGAGTTCAATTCCCAGCAACCACATGGTAGCTCACAACCATCTGTAATAGGATCTGATTCTCTCTTCTGGGATGCATAAAGACAGAGCACTCAAATACACAAAATACATGACTTTTAAAAAATGTGTGTGTGTGTGTGTGTGTGTGTGTGTGTGTGTGTGTGTGTGTGTGTGTAGAGAACTTCTGAACTATACTTTCTTACATATGATTCTTACTTTTGATTCCAGGAGCAGATCTAGGTACTGTGAAGACCTGTGAGATGTGTAAGCAAGGCCTGCTGGTAGACCTGGATGACTTCAACATGACTGAATTCTACCACAAGCACCATCAATCCCGGGTAAGACAATATCACTGCCACCTTCTTCCTGGTCTAGAGTAGGCAGGGGGCCTAGAGAAGATGGCTCAGTGGTTAAGAACACTTGCTGCTCTTCAAGAGGATCTGGGTTTGATTCCCAGCACCCATATAATGGTTCACAACTATCTATAACTCCGGTTCCAGGGGACCCAGTGTTCCCTTCTGGCATGTGTGGGCACCAGGCACATACATGTGTACATGCATAATACACTCATACACATAAATTAAATTAAATAAACCAGTCTTTAATAAATAAAAAAGTAGGTTCGAGCAGAAAGCAACTTAAGCTCCTTGGTCTAAGGATTTAAAAAGCCCAAGTGTGACCTGGGTTTGAGTCTTATTTGGCTCACTTCTTTGAGAAGGTATGTCACTAAATTGGAAAACTGAGAAGTCTCGGCCATCCTGGTTGACATCCACCTGCTATTAGGGACAAAATGGGGAGGCTGGAGTAGCCAACTGAACCTATGGAAGCAGAAAAAAAAATCTGGGCAAACCCCATGTCCAAAATTGCCTAAGTAATTTAATAACAACAGAAAATAAACTCAAGGTCTTGAGGGAAATGGTCCCCAACTTAAATATCAAGTATTCTGGGTAATGAGGACCTGCTAATAAGCATGAAGCAAACGCTTACTGTGTGCTTTATAACACCCGTGGAACTGGGGGATGGGATAAGTGGAGAAAACTCTCCTGGGGTATTTGGATTACATTGCTGAGAATGTGAAAAAGTTAATTAACCTCGGGTGGAAGGTGATTTATGCCCAAGGCAAAGTTAATCACTTAATTCTCAGGCAAACAATCTCCTATTTAGAACTACACTCTCCAATAGAGAAGCCACAAGCCACTTGTGACTAATGAGAAGGTGACTATTTCTAATCAATACATGTTGTATGTGGTAAATACCCACTAAATCAAATACTTGATACAAAAAAAGAAAAATAGCACGTTTTTTATATTAAATTTATACTTCCTATCCTGGTTAGTTTTATGTCAACTTGACCCAAGCTAGAATCATCTGAAAGGAGGGAACCTATATTGAGGAAACACCTCAGTAAGATCCAGCTGTAAGATATTTTCTTAGTGATTAACAGGGGAGGGCCCAGCCCATGGTGGGTGGTGCCATCCCTAGGCTGGTGGGCCTGGGTTCTATAAGAAAGCAGGCTGAGCAAGCCATGAGGAGCAAGCCAGTAAGCAGCACCCCTCCATGGCCTCTGCATTGGCTCCTGCCTCCAGGTTCCCGCCCTGCTTGAGCTCCTGTTCTGACTTCCTTCAGTAATGAACAGCAAAACGAATGTGTAAGCCAAATAAACCCTTATCTCCCCAACTTGCTTTTTGATCATGGTGTTTCATCACAGCAATAGAAACTTCCTTCATTTACTTGTCAATACTATAACAAAAATGTATGAGACTGGGCAACTTTATTAAGAAAACAAGCTTAGAGCAACAAGGGCAGTGGATGTCCATGCTGAGCACACATAAACACACAGGTAGAAAGCTTATTGTGTAGAACATGTTCTTAGGTTCAAGGGCCTATATCTGGTGATGGTCTGCTTGCTGGCAGACCATCCTGAAGCAGGACATGGCATCACATGAAAAGGGATAGGTAGCATGTGTGTGCGCGCGTGCGTGTGTGTGTGTGTGTGTGTGTGTGTGTGTGTGTGTGTGGTGTGTGTGTGTGTGTGTGTGTGTGTGTTTTGATCTCACTCCTTTTTGTAAGTCCACGAGGATGCAATCATGGGTCTTCATTTTGATATCCTTATTTAGGCCTCTTCCCTTCCAAAGACCCTCTTTAAACAATAGGGTTAGATTAGCTTTCCAACTTTTTTGTGGATTTTTAAGTTAGTGTTTTTACTTAGCATAAAAAAACAATTGGCGGCTGGAGAGATGGCTCCGTGGTTAAGAGCACTGGCTGCTCTTGAAGAGAACCCAGGTTCAATTCCCAGCTTCATGTGGCAGCCCACAACCTTTTGTAACTCCAGTTCCAAGGGATCTGACCTCCTCTTCTGGCTTCTGCAGAGGCCAAACATACATGTGGTGCACAGACATACATGGAGGCACACACTCATGCACATAAAATAAAAAAATTTCAAAAAGAAACAATGGGGTTTAGTATGACGTTTTCATACATGTATACTGTTCTTGGGCCATATTCACACATACCATTGTAGGAGTCACAGAGGTCTTTGTGCTTGTGATGGGCACTAGGGGAGCCTGGAAGGTTGGCACACAAGGTTGTTCCTCCAAGGGAAGGAAGGCAATGCCTGTCATCCACCCAGAAGCCTGGGGCTGACATGTTTTCTAGCCTGGTGACCTTTATACTATCTGAGTGACTAGAGACATTTTCTGCACCAGACCCTCCCTAGACCCCTGTGGGAAGTTTGTTTATCTCAATCTTTGGAGCCTGTCTTTATGGACTTTACAAAGAGTTTCCATGTAGTCATGGCTGATCCATATTTAGCTTACTTTGTTCCTCAAGGAGATTCATGTATGCTTTGAGGCATGCAGGATTGAGTTAATCATCACCAGACAATGTTTCACCAAATTGTGCTGTGCTTAAATATGTCTACAAAATAAACCACTGGGGGTCAGACTCCAGAAGTTACAAACAATACCGGCTACTGAGTTGTCTTGAACCGACCTCCCGAGGCTAGTCACTCTGCTGGCTGTGAAGGTGGCAGAGACTCCTGCATACCCTGACCCGTCCCCTCCCCAGATAAGGTCTCCACCTTCAGACTTCACAGTGGGTATGTGAGCCAGCTTCCATCCCTATAAGGAAGCTTTGTTTTGGCTCCTGGCTCCGGAGGTTGTGGTCTAAGGTTGAGTGAGTTACTTTTGGCCTCTGGTGAAAGTGTGCTGCAGAAGTGTGGGAGAGCAAACTGATCACCTTTGGAGCCAAGAAGCAGAGGGAGAAAGAAGGGGCTAGTACTCAGCATTTTCCTTCAAGAGCATGCGCACACAGAGTGGCCTGAAGACCTCCCTAGGTCCCACTGCCTGAAGGCTTCACTTCCCAAGAGTGTGGCCCCTGGGTACCAAAGCTCTAACACATGTGCCACAACAACAGAAGAGCCCTTGGGGTAGCTCTGCTCTTTCAAAGGACCCAGGCTCGGTCCCCAGCACCCTTGTCTGCAATTCTGGCTCCAATTCAGGCTACCATGGGCATGTCATGTATGTAGTATACATAGATACATGTAGGCAAAACATTCATACACATAAATCTGTCTTTAAAAATTTAAAAAGCAGCTGGGCAGTGGTGGCGCACGCCTTTGATCCCAGCACTCGTGAGGCAGAGCCAGGCCGATCTCTGTGAATTCGAGGCCAGCCTGGGCTACCAAGTGAGTTCCAGGAAAGGCTCCAAAGCTACACAGAGAAACCCTGTCTCGAAAAACAAAAACAAAAACAAACAAACAAAAAAGCAGAGGCTGGAAAAATGGCTCAGTGGTTAAAAGCACTGACTGTTCTTCTAGAGGACCTGGGTTCAATTCCCATGGTGGCAGTTTAGCACTGTCTATAACTGCAGTTCCAGGGAATCTGACACCCTCACACAGACATATATGCAGGTAAAATACCAGTATATGTTTGGTGGTTTAAAAGAAAATGGCACTATTAGGAGGTGTGGCCTTGTTGGAGTAGGTGTGGTCTTATTGGAGGAAGTGTGTCATTGAGGAGGTGGGCTTTGAGATTCTCAGTATACTCAAGCCATGCCCAGTGTCTCAGACCACTTACTTTTGCCTATGAGTCAAGATGTAAGGACTCTCAGCTCCAGTGCCATGTCCACCCACATGCCGCCATGTCCTGCCATGATGATAATGGACTGAACCTCTGAAACTGTAAGCCCCCCATTAAATGTTTTCCTTTATAAGAGTTGCTGTGGCCATGATGTCTCTTGACAGCAATAGAAACCCTAACTAAAACACGTAATATAAAAATAAATCATTTTTTTAAATTTAAAAAGCAAAGATAAGCCTTATATTAACACCTCAGAAAACACATGAGAGTGGTGTAGCTAGAGTTTTCCTGCCTGGCCCACGGTCAGGACAAATCTCTGTCACCTACCAGTCCCAGCCGCTCAGACCCAACCAAGTAAACACACAGAGACTTATATTGCTTATAAACTGTATGGCCATGGCAGGCTTCTTGCTAACTGTTCTTATATCTTAAATTAACCCATTTCTATTACTCTATAAGTTGCCACGTGGCTCGTGGCTTACCAGTCTCTTAACATCTGCTTCTCATGGCGGCGGCTGGCGGCACCTCTCCTGCCTCAGTCTTCCACTTCCCAGAATTCTCCTCTCTCCTTGTCCCGCTTACACTTCCTGCCTGGCTACTGGCCAATCAGCACTTTATTTATCGATCAGTCATCCACAGCAGAATGGAATAAAGTGCTTAAGAAGCCAGCTAGCCTAGAAATCTACACCCTGCAAAATTCTTCATAACTGGAAGCAAAATGTAGACTTTCTTAAAGAATTAATACCAAAACCAAAACCAAAACCAAACAAACAAAAAAACCAACGTCCCCCAGAGCCAGTGAGATGTCTCACTGAGTAAAGGTGCTGGCAATCTCACAAGCCTGGCAATCTGAGTTCAATCCCCAGGGCCTGAGTAGGGAAGGAGAGAACGGACTTCCAAAAGTTGTCTCTGCTATCCTCCTGTGCACCGTGGCACACACTCTCCCATACATACTCTAATGAGTGAGTAAATAATAAATAAATAAATAAATAAATAAATAAATAAATAAATAAATAAATGCCATGTTGATAATTTTGGGTTACAGCCCCCAGGCTGCTTCATGCCCTTTCAGCGGAAACTAGATTGGCGCGTGCGGATGCCGCATTCCATGAGGCCTCAGTGTTTAGCAGGCTATGCCATCTAGGTTTGTGTAAGTACACTCTGATGGTCACACAACGAAATTGCCTAGCAACACATTTCCCAGAATGTGTCCCCTGTGCTTAAGCAACATAGAGCAATAATTATACACTGAAATAATGTTCTAGATATACTGGGTTAATAAAATACCTTGTTCAGATTAATTTCACTGATTTTTAAAACTTTCACATGACGCTATAATTTTTTAAATTACATATGTGGTTTGCATGTGTGCCTTGATTTGTATTGTAATGCATGGTTCTGATCTAGAAGCAGTCAATAATATTTGTTATTATAAAATAAGCAGTCAATAAATATTTGTTACATGAATTGTCCCAGCATTAGCTTTATAATGTAAAGCTGCCCTCTCTTCTAACATGATCCAAAAGAAAATGAAGAAACACGATTGCAAAGCACTTAATTTTCAAACTATAAAGTCATTGTTAACCCAAATGTCTCCCTTAGAGGGGACTCAGTTTGATTCTTATATCATTAGCTTATATCCAGACCTTTTTCTGCAAACATTTTGTCAGCTACACAGCAGGTTTGAAACCAGCCTGGGCCACACAGACTCTGTCCCACATAAACAACAACCACGAAATCACGCAAAAATCCCCCGCGGCTTACCACCCCAGATGGCAGCTTGTAACCTTTAGCTGCAAGACTTTCTTCCGTTTCAAATGCTGATTCCCAGGCCTGGAAGGGAGACAGGTGTCACTTGTTTTCAATTGTGGGGAAATATCCATAATAGGAAACATAATATAAAAGGTTACGTTCAGAGCTTTTATTGAGCACCTACTGTATGCCCCACAGAGTGCCGGGATATATGAGAGTACCCGAGACCAACGCCACTGCCCTCTAATGAGGGTCGTAAGTGAGCAGTGACATAGCATAGGAGGGTCAGAACAAAGGCCATGGAAGAGCCCAGGTTTGACTCCTGGTTCACCTGTGCCTATGTTTACCCAGCACCCACTGTGCCCCAGGCACCGGGCCAGACACCAGGAGTCCAGGTGCAAAAGGGTTGTCCACAGACCTCAGGCACAGTGTTGGTAAAAATCTCACTTTCAGCTCTTGCCTCCTGCAGGATATTATTTGTTTTGCAAAATATCCAGGCCACCTGTGTTAGCTCAATTTACATACTGCCTGCAGGAAACTGGCGGAAGTGAGGTTACCTGTCCCCTTTTATGAACTGGAGTCACCCTGGCACTGCACAGTTAAAACTGTTTACCTAAAGTCACAGTGTCGGATGGCCCTGGGCTGCCCATCCCACCCGCAGCACTTCCAGAACCGCGCCCGCCCGTGGTCTCCCAGGGATTCGCCACTGCCGTGTTTGATCTGGCGCACAGGAGGGTCTCGGTGACCTCTGGCAGGCTTTTCTCTGTAGCTCAGGCATGACCTTGCTTCATCTCAGCCAAGGACAGATGTCCTTGGACACAAGCAAGCTCCTAATCACCTTAAGACCCAGGGGCTGGCTTCTCTGGAACACACTGAAGGGCTGCATGAAACACCAGGCAGGCACCAGCTTCTAGATGCCGACACTTGGCATTAGAGCGCGTCTCTGGACCACAAGGACGGTTAAGCAAAGGAAGGGCAGGCTGGCCGGCCCATCTAGCAAAGGTGCTTGTCTCTCAAGCCGCGCTACCTCAGGTCCACCTCTGGACTCACACAAAGGTGCGAAGAGAGAACTGACTCCACAGAGCTTTTCTCTGAACTCCATATATGTGCCATGACATGCACACACACGTACACACAGACGCATCACGCACACACACATGCACACACATGTGTACAATAATTAGTTCATTTTAAAGAAACCAAAAGATAGGAGCTGGGGGGAAAAGGGAAATGGCCAGTAGGCAAAGAAGTTCTCAGAGCTCCTGTCCACAGTGTCCCATGTCCTCTCCTGCTAGTGCCCCCCCAGCCCCTCCCCACCCTCTCCCCCCCACCCCTCATCCCTCCACCCCCCCACCCCCCACCCTCCCCACCCTACACCCCCCACCCCCCCCCAGCCCCCCAACCCCCCCACCCCCCCACCCCCCCCACCCCTCATCCCTCCACCCCTCCACCCCCCCACCCCCCCACCTCCCCACCCCCCGGCAGCCCCAGGCCCGTCAGGCCGGTAACAAAGGGAACTCCACATGGGAGTCGGAGTGAGATGTCATTGGGTCAGGAATGGCACCAGTAAATAACTCTTCAAAATGTAGTTCCTGGAACCCTGTGAACAAAGCGCTGCAGTGGACAGAAGGGCGGGCTCCCCATCACCTGCCAACACGCCTCCCTGATTGGTCAGAGCGCCTGTGTCAGCAGCTGATTATGCAAAGGCTATTTATGGCTGGCGTGGCAGGTTCCCTCCCACGGAACAGAGAAGAGGCGTGATCTACTAGAAGTGACTTTTCAGATTATCTGCCGAACACACTGGTGGGTCTTTTCCCATCTGCATGCCTCCAGGCCTCATTGAGCCATAATAGTAAATGATTTTTCCTGAATGCTTTGACAAGCCCAGTCGCTCCCAGCCATTCTAGCTAGCGGGTTGCTTTGCCATTTCTTGCCAGAGAGTCTGCTCTGAAAGCCCCTCCACCCCTGGCAAAGAGAGAAAACCCTCTAGCAGAGAGAGGGGTAAGGCGGTTTGGCTCGAGTGGAGGAACACGCAGTGGGAAGGCTTCCTGGAGGAGGCGGCTCTAGAGATGGTACTGAAAAAGGAGGCAGTACACATCGACTTATGAGGATTGTGGATAGGGAACGGAAGAAGATTATAAAACAGAAAATATGAGGGGGGAAAGATGCCTGTTTTGAGTTGAGGTCACACACACACACACACACACACACACAAAGGCTAAAAATAGGAGTCTAAGTGCTTTGGAGAGTGAGTTTCAGTCTTGAAAGACAGGAGAGTACAGAAGTCTTGCACAGTGACCTTGAGGTCACTTGTCACACCAAGAACCGGAGATGGCCTAATAACAGGGAAGGGCATGGAGATACCTGCTCAGCCTCTGAGCCGGCCTTTCCTGGAGGCCACTGGGTCCTTGGAGACTTGAGTTCTGCGCCAACTTCCTGAGCTGCCCTTGATCAGCCAGGAACAGGGGGATGGCCAGGGAGCGCATCTGCAGCTGCAGGAAGAAGATGAGCTGCCCCAGGTGCGCCCCCCCCCCCCCCCCCCCCCCGTCACGGTGATGCTTTGTTAACCTGGGCACTGGCAACAGTTCTGACCCTTCCCAAGGATGCTATAAAGGGTCCTGACCCCTGTGAGGATTTTAGTCCCCAGCGGCTGGGTGGCTCCCCAAGCACAGGCTGACCCATCCTGGAACACCACCACCCATGGGATTTGGTGGGAGGACAGATGGGTGTCCCCCTCCTCCCCTTACTAGTGCTCCTGGGAGGGATGATTCGGGAAGGGCCGTGTAGTGCAATCAAGGAGCTAAAGACTCGGTGAGCTATAAAAGATAAATAATAAATAAGAAAAGGACATAAAGTTGAGAAAGGGGTTCAGGGGAGGGTCTGGAAGGAGGAGAGTGGGGGCGGTGGACATGAGCAAAATATATTGTGTACATGTATGGAATACTCAAAGAATAAGCACATTTTTTTAAGAAGGCAAAGCAAACACTTGCCAACATACTCTAGCCATACCAGCCAGGAGAGAATTTTACCCACTGCATGCCCTGCTCGCTCTCTCTCTCTCTCTCTCTCTCTCTCTCTCTCTCTCTCTCTCTCTCTCTCTCTCTCTCTCTCTCTCTCTCACACACACACACACACACACACACACACACACACACACACACCCTTCTGTCATTAACACTTCCCACCACCTCCCATCACAGCCATTTCCCTCCAATGTCCACTCAGCCAGCCTCCTGCCCTCAGCAGACCTCCGCCGTAGGTGTCTGTGGCTCTCTCCCTGACATGGGGTGACAGGGTCCCACCAGCAAGCTCTGAGGCATTCTGCCCTGTGCACCCCACAGCACTGGTTTCAGTGGATCCTCTCAAATGTCCGTGGGATGGGATTTAGCCTGGACAATGGAACTTTCTCAGAGCCTCCTCCCCTTCGTAGCAGAGAACTGCAGGAAGGTGGCCGAGCTCCTTCGGCCCAGGCCTCCTCCTGCTCTGTCTCCTGGTCCCCAGGCCGGCCTTTTTCTGGACGTGGGCTCTTTCCCCTATCTCCCTGCCGCGCCGTGGCTGAGCCTGTGGATTTTTTGTGGATGAACTTCCGGGTTTCTCTCCCGCATGCAGGTCCAGAGTAGGCTGATGAACTCCGGCTTGTACCTGGTACTGCTACTTCACCTGTATGAGCAGAGGTTTGCAGAACTCATGACACTCAACTACAGGCGGGCTTCCAGAGAGAGGGTAAGTCCAGCTCCGGGAGGAGCCGGCGGCGGCGGCGGCGGCTGTGGCACAGCCCAGAACACCACGTGATGCTGTTTCTTAGACCTGCAGTCTCCTGCAGGCCTCCGTCACTTGACGAGGTCCAGGACTGTCACTGTTAGGTCCTAGATTTAGTAGCTGCTGAGTGTATGTGCAGTGACCTCTGGCTGAAGGCAGGTATAACCACATAATTGCTTACTGTCGGATGCAAATAGTAATTAAGTGGTCGTCAGTGGCCACGTAAGTGAAGGAGTCTCTAGGGAGACCTGCCCTGCAAAACAGAGGTGTGCAAGAATGCTCTTGTTAAGTGTATGCTCTGTGAGGGTGTGTGCTCTGCTCAAGCAACTAGAATCTGTGCAAAAGCAGGCCATTCCACGCCTGAGAGCTAGTGAGCGGCCATACTCCAAGATGTTAGCTCTGACAGCTGTGTTTTGGATCCCAGAGTACAATGTGTGTGTGTGTGTGTGTGTGTGTGTGTGTGTGTGTAAGGCTGCCAGGAAGTAAAGGTGTTGATAGTGGCCCCGTTTGGCAAATGACCATGTATGGACCGGAATGGCTGTTCTTTAATAAGGAAGTGTGGCCAGCAAGAATAACACGGGATGAAGGGAGAAGCCTGGCCCTGCCACTCAGCAATGGGTGGACCTGAGAAGTCTCAGCACCTTGAGCCCTAGGGAACTTCCACTTCATCAAATGGCTTCCTATGGCCACCTGAGACAAGAACTCAGGGAGAAAAGGGAAGTTGTCCAGTCATGCCAGGGGCTGGTTGCACTGTTGGGACTTCCAGGACGCCCCCGGAGACCTTGCTCTTGACCTCTGTTCCTGTAGGGGCACAACAGGAGGGTGAGCCAGTGTGGCAGTGGACAAGCCACTAGTGGTGCTAGAGGCACCTTCGGTGATCTGTCACCTGAGCCCTGAACCCCTCTTTCTCTTGGCTTCCTTCTTTCTCCTCTTCATCTCCCTTCCCAGCTCTCCTCTTCCTCAGTGATGGCAGACTTCTTCCAGCACCATCGCTGCCCAGAGGCTAGGGTGCAGTCCTCGTCGACACTCTCCACACCACCACTTCTATTAAAAGCACTGAATTCAGGGCCAGAGGTGATGGTTCAAGCCCTTCGTCCCCACACTTGGGGGGCAGAGGTAGATGGAACTCTGAGTTTGAGGCCAGCCTGGTCTATGTAGTAAAGCCCTATTTCAAAAACAAAACAGCACCGGGCGGTGGTGGTGCACGCCTTTAATCCCAGTACTCGAGAGGCAGAGCCAGGCAGATCTCTGTGAGTTCAAGGCCAGCCTGGTCTACGGAGCGGGATCCAGGAAAGTCGCAAAGCTACACAGAGAAACCCTGTCTCGAAAAACCAAAAAAAAAAAAAAAATCAAAAACAAAACAGCAAAAACTCACACTGGATTAGGAGGCTGGGGAAGCAGCTCAGTTGATAGAGTGCTTGGAGCAATGAGGTTGGTCCCCAACACCACACAAACCAGGACTGATGACACATGCCAGCATTGGGGAGGCAGGCAGGAGGATCAGAAATTCAAGGTCATCCTCAGCTACAAAGCAAATTCAAGGCTGGCCTAGGGTGTGAGGCCCTGTCTCAAAAAGAGAAAATGCTGAATTCAAACCACTGGTCACAGGAATTGTAGACCCATTTCTACTTTTTTTCGGGTTAAATTATTCCCTCATATCCTGAGTGTTCAACGAAGACAACAGACTGGGTTTCTGTCATTCTATTTCCTGAGGAATTTCACCCTCTCTGTGGCCCAGGTCTGCCCTTCCTTAACCTCCCCATGGTTTTAATGGTGACATAAATTCTTCATAGAAATACTAAAAAAAAAAAAAAAAAAAAAAAAAGGAAAAGTACCGGAAGCAGGAAATGGTCCTTTGTTAATATTTCTGTAACTTCATTTTCATGATCCTGCATCTTTTAATGAACTTTTTATTACGCATTGAACTTCAAAGCATCAGGGTTGATGTGGGTTACAGATGGCCCTGGAGTCAGCCAGCAGACACAAACAAGCAGCATCAACCAGGGGGGCTACAAAGCAAGTATGAGAGGACAGTCCAGTCCCATGATCGAAACCAAGGCCTACAGCCTTGCGTCTCAGGAGACTCCTGGCAAGTCTGTTCTGGAAAAGGAGTATCCTGGGCCAGGGGCACGCTGGGAGCCACGTGTAGCTTGGGAAACCCCGACGCACACCTCACCCGCTCCAAGCACAAAGCTGTAAATGGCCAGTGAAGAGGCTTCCACATGGGCTGGAGAGATGGCTCAGTGGGAAAGAGTTTAGGATGCTCTTGCTCCGTTCCCAACACCCACATCAGGGGGCTCACAACAGCCTGTAACGCCAGCATCTAGGAGACCCATGCCCCCTTCTGGCCCTCACAGGCACTGCACTCACATGCACATCCCCACATCCAGACATGCCTATGTATATAATTCAGAAGTTGTTGGTTTTTTTTTCTAAATCTTAGAAAGAAAGAAAGAAAGAAAGAAAGAAAGAAAGAAAGAAAGAAAGAAAGAAAGAAAGAAAGAAAGAAAGAAAGAAAGAAAGAAAGAAAGAAAGAAAGAGAAAGAAGGGAGGGAGGGAGGGAGGGAGGGAGGGAGGGAGGAAGGAAGGAAAGAAAGAAAGAAGAAAGAAGAAAGAAAGAAAGAGAAAGAAACATCTACATGAAAGCTGGAGGCCAGTGGAAAGTGTCAAATCCACCTCCTCCCGACTTTATCTCAGATTGCCGGAACCTGAGGGTAGCGTTTGTCGAAAGAGATGCACTGACTTGGAAGAGAAACCTCTCTCCTTGGCCAGAAGCATGGGAGAAGCCCTTCACATCAGGCTTCTTGTTTGTGTCTCACGAAGAGACCTTGTGATAAATGCTCTCAGTGGTGGTGAGTGTCATTTCCTCACCCCAAGTGTGCACCCGGAGCCGAGGTGGTTGATGGGTCGCTTTCTTGTCATTGTGATAAAATATCTAAAAACAAACAAACAAACAAAAAGCTGAAGGAGGATTTGCTTGGGCTCACAGTTTGAAGGGGACATACATCATTATAGCCGGCAGGATCATGAGGAAGCCCACTCATACCTCAGCAGGCCAGAGAGCATGGGGATGAATGCTGCTGCCTTTCTCTTTTGACTTTGTAAAAAAAAAAAAAAAATAGACCAGAACTTTCTATACAGCCCCCAGCTGGCCTGGAACTCAAGATGTAGACCAACCAGGCTGGCTTTTGACCTCACAGATCTGTCTGCCTCCCCCTCTCTCGGTTCTGGGAGTAAAGGTCTGTGTCACAGCACCTGGCAGCACTCATATTCTGGGTGGGTCCTCCTCCTTTACTTATCCTCTCTGGAAAGCCCTCACAGACACACCCACGGCATGTACTTCTTAATGCAGTCAAGCTGACGATGGGTGTTACCTTTCACAGATGGGACTCAAAGAAAGTGACTGTCTGACTTGATGTGATACCACGATGTCCCCTTTCTCTGAGGAACTTAGAGTGTGGGTTGAGAGACAGGATTCACATATTTATAAAACAACAACAACAACAATAATAATAATAATAATATAACTGGAAAACAGCATATGAGTAGGAGGAGAACCCACAGGTCCAGGGAGCACACAGAGGCTGTAAAATAAATACCACATCTTCCCTAGTTGGGACTTGCTGGGTTTCCAGTGGTCCCAGCCATGGACAGTCTCCTCATTGAGACTGTCCTGTGCTGTTTGAAGATAAAACAGGGCCTTCTGGACCTGCTCCCCGTTAGACACGGGGTGAATCATGTTTGACCTTAGACCAAGCACTGGGCACCATGGACTCAGTGACACTGAGTGCCAAATAAAGTGGTGGTGTGTGTCACACGTGGGGGCCGAGGCACGGTGGGAGAAGACTGTGGTTATTCTTTGTTAACTTGGGCATGGAACCACAGTTCTCCAGTGCCTGGAAAATGTCTGGTACATAATCAATGCTCAGTCAGGCTTCAATGTCCAAGGAATTCCTGAATCAGAATCGCTTCCTTTCAGGTAGCAAATCTTGAGTGTCGTTTTAGAGAAAGGGACAGTCCAAATTTGTAGAGAATTCAAGGTATACTCATTTATCCTGCATACCTACTATGTGCTGGGTTTTAAATCATATCCTGGGGATGCAGAGATGATGAAGACAAACGCTGCCCATTTTTGGCTCAGCATCTACCGAGAGAACATGTAGGTGGAGAGACGGCTCAGCCATTAAGATGGAGGACCCGCTCTTGCAGGGGACTGAGTCTGGTTCCCAGCATCCACTTTGGATGGCTCACGGTCACCTGTAACTTCAGCTCCAGAGAACCTGACACCCTCTTCTGGTTTCCAAGGGCACCTGCATTCATGTGCACAGACACATATGCACACACAGTATTAAAAACTAAAACAAGTCTTCAAATACATTAATTGAGAACACACGTGTGACCAAGGGGATCCCAAACCTGTTGGTGTTGTGATAGAAAACTGAGCTGGAGGAAGAGCAGAATGGAGGGGTGAAATGAGGAGCAGTCATCACCTCCTCCTACACACTTCTCCAGGGCAGAGCTCCAGCCAGGCTCTCCAGAGATGCTGCGGGGAGGTCTGGCCTTTGATCCAGCAGGGAGTTTGCCCTTTGCCCTTGGTCCTTGCTACCTTGACAATGTTGTTGTCATTGTGGCTTTTGTCAGCTGATCAGCCAAGGAGATGATGCTTGGACTGAATCTTGAAGAGTGTGACAGATGGACTGGGGTAGGGGAGGTGGGGAAGTATATTCCACACAGAAGAGGACGTAGTGGCATGGAGATGTGTAAAGCTCCACGTGCTCAGACTGTCGAGAAGGCTCACGGCAGGGACTGGCAGGAAGTGAAGCCTGAGGTGTATGTAGTCAGGGTGCTGGGCTGGAAGGTTGGGGTGTGGCTCTGGAGGCTGCTGGACAGTTTCCAGCCTGGAATGACAAACAAGGACATTCTGGTATTTGCGTGGTAAGTGCAGTAGACTTACCTAGAGGGTAGGGAGGAAGAGACCAGCTGGATGGCTGTTACAGTGGCATAGAGAGATAAGGATCCAGCATGGAGTATGGATGATAAATAACCCCCCCACTGCCGTGTGTATGTGTGTGTGTGTGCGCGCGTGCGTGTGCGTGCGTGTGTGTGTGTGTGTGTGTGTGTGTGTGTGTGCCCGCCCGTGTACACGTGCGTGAGTGTGTTCAGGACCAGTTGAAGGAAGCACTGATGTTAGTCTATGAAGTTGCCCAGCAGCAAGCTGGCCCTTCCTTTCCTAGCACCAGGTGCTTATGACGGGAGCATCTCATCTCCAGGGCCCCCTGGCTGACGCTGCCTTGCCCACCCTCTAGTCTGATGGGGCAGTCTGGCCTAGATGGAGAAGTTAAATGGACTTTCCCTTTTCACATATTTCCCTTTTGTACCCACATGGGATGCTCCATCATCTGGGGTCAGCTCCCCCAGACGCCCCCTTCATGACCTGCCTCCTGGTCTGACTCTTGTCTCTGATTATTGGTGTCTTCAGGAGAGACTGCCCTTCTTCGTCCTCTGCCCCCGGTGTGCTGTTAATAGTCACAATGCCAGGCTAGTGGCAGAAGTCAGGGAGTACAGTGGCCGGCTTAGGAGGCAGGTAGGGTACCACAGGTCCATCCCTCCCTCAATGGACCGTTCCCCATTTACACTATTTCTACAAAACCAGCAGCTCTTGCCTCAAGGGGCCAAATCTACCCAAAACGTGGGAAGCCCAGGTTTGACCCTTTCACATCTGCTCGCCAGGACGGGATTCCTAGTGATGTGCGAGGGGTCATAGACATCAGCATCTGGCACAGAATCTCGAGGCAGCACCAGTAAGGTTGCCTCAGGGGCCCTCGCTGTGGCGTGTGGCAGCATAGGTTAGCACCGTCCTGATGTATAATTCACAAGTAACCAGGACCTGCTACTCTAGACGAAATCCCATCCCTTCTTTGGCCCTCCCTTGGGCACAGAAAAGAGCCTGTAGACAAGTGCTGCCTCCACCCAGGCCAGGGAGTTGCCCCGTGACAGTGTCCAGGACCCCTTGTTCTGTCCCCAGCCTGACACAAAGTCCCTATTCTCCCCGGGGGAAACAGCACCAGACCCAATACAACAGGGCCCACATCCTTGCAGCCTGGCACAATGGGCTCCCGTGGAGTACACAGCGTTTCTTATTGTGGCATAAAATGCCATAAAATCAGAACAAAGAGAGCCCAGGGCCTGGATGGGTCGGCAGCTTCCTGCCAGGCAGAGAATACAAGCGATTGTTTAAAAGCCAGTGGCCAGGCAAGTGGCCAGTGAGCAGAGCCTTCCTCCCCTCAGCCGGCAAACCGTGCCGGGACCATCGGAAAGGGAGTCTGCTACTCAGATCAATTGCTAAAAGGAAGCAAGTCTGTTCACACTGCCAAATATAGAAGGCCCGAAACAGCAAGGTGACCCGGGTTATCACGGCGCTGTCCTTGGGACAAGCGGAGCTCCACCAGTGCAGAATACCAGCCCTGATCCTGAGCACCTTGATGAGACACACGAGTTATACATCTGTTCACAACTGCATTGTAAAAACAATTCATGTCTCATTGTCTCCTCTCTCATAGTTGTCAAGAAATCACCCACAACCCAGACCGGAAGAAAATGAAAGTAGGTTTGGGGGTCCATCCTGTCTTGCCTTCTTTAAGGGTGTTTGCTAAGTCATTTCTGCTCTGGTGTTGAACCTAACACTGTGGAAGGAAGTCATGACCACCACCCAGAGGCAAAAATAACCCCACAAAGCTTGGGAAACTCTAGCCTTCACTAACAATCAATCAGGAAGGCTGGAGGTGGAGCAGATAAGAATTTTAATTCATCCTGAAACCAAGGAAAAGGGTCAGCTAGGAGGAAGAGAGTGTTTCCTCCATAGCATCCTCTGGCATCCAGCACTTGATGAGGTTTTGTTGTTTTGTTTTTGTTTTTGTTTCCTGCCAGGATCCTGTCTGGGATTTTCCTTCTCAGATCCCAAAAGCAGGCTGGTTAGTCATTACCAGAGAGAACATTCCTTTGACAAGCAAGCATTCTGATTGTGTTTTGATGCCTTAGAGTATCATCAAGTGGCCCGGCTGGATTTAGAGGCTGAACAAAGCCAACAGGTCCCCAGCCTCCTTCAGACAGGTTCCTTATTTCACAGAAATTCTCCCTGGAGAAAATGAGCCTAATTAAAGCAGAGGGCTCAGAGGCCAGCCTTAAGACTCTATCCACAGAGAGAATAAGCGTCGCAGGGAAATAGAGGGATGTGACAACTGGGTCTCTCTGGGTTCTTGGAGGAGAAATTTTACAGCAGCCTGCCTTGTCCTGAAAGCTTAGGAGAGTGATTCCCACGCTGGCATCATGGATCTCGATGCCTTACCCTAAACACAGATTCCTGGGCCCTCCCACGGTCTCCACTCCAGCGATGGGGTGGGGCTCTGGAATGTGTCTTTCACGCACAGCCCACAGACAGGATTGATGCAGCCCATTGCGGGGATGCTCTGTGGACCCCTTCCCCGCCCTCCACAAATAAATACCTGACCAGAAGAGACATTGCACCAGTCCAGAGCTCCCCGGGGTGGGGCCCCGACTGCAACCCTAGAGAAGCAAGCTTTCTATTCAGGCCACGCAGTCCTAGGGAGCCAGGCTCACGGTGCTCAGAGATAGGAAAGGCCCTTTCTTCTCCATACAAAAGGAGCTTCTGGAGCCCCAATCCCCGCGCGATTGTGGGGTCCAAGCCAGCCTGCCCGACGGCCTGGCGCCCCCTGGAGCGAAGCCCCAGGACCGCTCGCGCAGTCGTCCCCAGACCCCGGCTTGCTGCCTGGGTGCAGCCGGGAAGGCGGCGGTGCGGTGTCTAAAAGACCTTTGTGTCGCCGCCTGCACGCACCGCCTCCCGGGGACCGCACCTCGGCCAGGCGTCCGCGCACGGGTTGTCAGCGTGGCCTCGGCGAGGGCCTCGTGCTCTTACAGGGACGTGACAGGCGGCAGGCTTTGGTCCCCAGCTGGGAGACCTGCAGAGGGTCCTGTTGCCCAGGGCCCCGCCCCGCCTCGGAGGCGCCCGCAGCGCTACCCGGTTCGGAACCTGCGAGGCCGGGCGCGTCCGAAAGGGTTCGGCTGGGCAGGGGCGCCCCCTAGTGCCCCTTGTGACCGCTGTGTCCTGCAGGCGGGGAGGGCTCCCCCAGACCCAGAGTCGGTGCACTGCATCAGGACCGGAAGGGCTGCCTTGGGGTCCTAAGCCTGCGTTACAGGAGGCTGCTCTCCCTAAGGGATGTTTAGAAAGGAATATCGACCGGCATGGTGGCCCATGCAGACTGCTGCAAGTTCCAGGCCAGCCTGCATTGTATAGTGAGGTCCAGGGCGTTTGTCCTAACCACCACCAACCAAAATAAGTCTCAACCGAGAGGGAAGGGGACTTCCTTCCCGCTCTGTTCCTCCCATGCAGATGGTCCCTCTGATTGTCTACCACTCATTTGCTATCTCAGCTGGGAGCTGTCCCATCTCCAGAATCGACCGTTCGCAGGCCACAGGGCAGCCGGTTCTTTCCTGGAAATACAGGCCAGGTTCCATCTACCTGCCCCTAGTCCTGTACACTCCCGAGCTACTAGTAGAGAAGGGAGAGTCAGTCCAGGCTGTGCCGAGCCCAGAACAAAGGGACCAACACACTGTCCTCAGTGAATGAGCACTGGCAGCCCTTAGCGTGTCTCTGTGCCAAAGCCACTATCAAGACAAAAGTCAGGCATCAGAAGCAGAGCCAGAGGAGGCCAGCACCCCCCCTCTTGGCCACACTCCTCTTCTTTGGCCCCCACAGCCTGGCATGACTCACCTGGTTGGCAGCATTTGGTTAATGTGGCCTGCCAGCACTGAGTCACAGCTGTGACCTGCCACCCCAGTTCAGCCCAGGTAAACACAGCGGGAAAGGACAAAACATCAGGGTACAAAGGGTGCCACAAAAGGTGCCAGCTGCCTTGTGGCCCTGGGGTGCCCACGCCAGCCTTCTTACTGGGTTCCTTTCCCTGAACCTAAGACCCCACCAGTAACACTGAGGTGAGGGCATCTCGGGCGGATCCTTTGATGTGTGAGCCAACCTGTTACAGGGCTCCTGACCCGGCGTCTCTGACAGCTGCTTCCCAGCTGGCACAAATGGCCATGACCATAGCCAAGACGGAGGCCAGAAAGAGAGCGCGTCACCTGCTGATATGCGTATAGGTGATGAGCGAACACAGACAAGCCAACTCACAGCGTGGGAGAGGGAGCTGGGACACCCACAGCAGCTGGGGCTTCCTTGAGACCAGAAGCGGTGATAAGAGGGACGGGGTATGAATGTCAAGGTGTCATTTACTCCTGTTCCTTGCACTTCTCCAACCGTGATAGTGTTTCTACGAAGTCTGGGAACGCTTTCTCAAACCAAGACAAAAGGAAGGATCTAGAAGAAGAGTTTCCCCAAGAATGAGGGAACCCCTCTCCTCTTCCATTTGCTGTACTTGGACCTTCCAGCCACCCCCCAATGCCACCCTGTCCTGCTCCTTGCCATCACACCCCCACACCCTCAATCACGTTAGGCAGTAGAGTTCACTTGGGAACCTCATCCTGAGAGAAGGCAAAGGCTCTACCAGCTATTCAGTCTACAAGCTGCATCACCAGACTGGCGGGCAGAGACAGCTGAAACAGACTCATAGAGCAGCCCGCTGTCCAGCTGCCCCTGACCCAGGAGAAGCCCCAGTGCAGGCAGCCTGGAGATTCCTCAGCCCCAGATTGAAGTGTTCCCCCATCCTGCTCCATATTCCATTTCCGTGTGTGTGGCTGGCCACCGGGGCCAGGGTGGGAGGAAGAAGGGCAGTTGGTACCCTTGTACACCCCGTGTGGCAGATCCCGAAGCCAGCTGTGGCCCTGGAGCCTGAGAGATGGTCTTGCTTCCTAGGTTCCGAGTCGGGAGATGGTAATGAAAGCAGTGTTTACCCAGGCCGGGTCATCTAGCGAGGGAGCTGGTCGTGGAGTGCAGCAGAGACCTCTCCACCCAGAAGCCCTTTCTGCGCCCCCCACCCCTGTGCCTCCCTTCTACCCTCCTCTTTACTGAACCCGAAGCCAGTGTGTTCACAGTTACCTTTCTCACCTGGGCCACTCCGTTCAAGTGTCTGGCTTGATCATCCTCGGGCAGCCACAGGGACGGACCAGCCTCGTCCCAGCCGACACAGGCAAAACAGCCGAGTCCCGCGTGGGCTTCCCTGAGGCTGCCCCTCAGAGGCCCAGCAGCCCAAGTGGACCCAGCAACTCTGGCAGCCCAGCAGCCTGGGCTCCTGCTGCTGAGGGCCCCTCTTCAGGCCTCAGCCCACCCTGAGTGGAGTGGATCCGTGCATTCAGTAAACTGACTCTATTCTCCCATTTATTTTGTATTTATTTCCCTCGCAGGCTGACAGTCTTGAGCTGCAACCCGCCTCCCATGTCATTTCTGCTTGCTGCCCACCACCAGAGTCTGACACATCTCAGGCTCCCAGGCACCCATGGGCTAGGGCAAGCTGGATCCCATTTAGGATCAGCTGTGGATGTGGATTCCAAGATTCTTCTCCTCATGGCATCTAAGGAATCAAAGAACGACGAGACTTAGGGTGATAAAAAAGAAATCAGATGGGTAGTGGGGAAATTGTATGTGGTTGTGGAGGGCACGAAGGATAGGAAGAGATCGCCAGCTAAGCCTAGTGGTACACTCCTGCAGTCTCGGCACTGGGGCAGGAGGATTATAAATTGGAGGCCAACTTGGGCTGTTATAGCAAGACCTAGTCCTAAAAATCTAGAGAGAAAAGCAGAGACAAAAATAGGCTTTCAAAAAATGGTGGAAAGGAGAGGGTACCGTTCAGAGATGTGAGCTAAGTGAAAGAAACACATCCTAAAGACTTCATAGTCTATGACTCCACTTGTAGTAATTTCTGGAAAAGGCGAAACCATAGAGGCGGAAAGCAGATCTGTGAACTCTGGGAGATGAAGAAGAAACAGGAACTGGAGGTGAGAAAGGTGTCATAGAGTGGTTACGTGATGACAGTCACAGAACTGGACAAATTTGCTCAAATTCATTGAACTGTGTGTTGGCAGTGTGACACCTGATCATGATACTTGTGCATCCCTAAATGTCCTCAAAAATCCCAGCACTCGGGAGGCAGAGCCAGGCAGATCTCTGTGAGTTCGAGGCCAGCCTGGGCTACAGAGTGAGTTCCAGGAAAGGCGCAAAGCTACACAGAGAAACCCTGTCTCGAAAAACCAAAACCAAACAAACAAACAAAAAACAACCAAAAAACAAAAATAGGAGACAGGACAAAAAAGGAGGAGAGAAAAAGGTGAAGAGAGACACAAGAATTGGGGACATGCCTCAGTTGATAGAGCACTTGCCTTGCGTGCCAAAACCACTGGGTTCACGGTCTGCACCACATAAACGGTGTTCTTGCCTGTGGTCCTAGCATTCAGGAGGCAGGGGCAGGAGGGCCAGAAGGTCAAAGTCATCCTTAGTTAATAGTTGAGGTCAGCCTGGGCTTCATAAGACCCTGACAAAAAACCAGAGATGTCTGGAAATAAGAACAAAGTGTAAATGTGTGTGTGTGTGTGTGTGTGTGTGTGTGTGTGTGTGTGTGTGTGTGCATGTGTGTGATAGCACCATAATGAACCCATCTTATTTATTTAGGTTTTTCAAGATAGGGTTTCTCTGTGTAGTTTTGGAGCCTGTCCTGGAACTCATTCTGTAGACCAGGCTGGCCTTGAACTCAGAGATCCACCTGCCTCTGCCTGAGTGCTGGGATTAAAGGCATGCGCCACCACTGTGCAAACCATCATTTATTTTTAATTATTTAGATTTATTTAACTGTATATGTAAGAGAGTTTTGCTTGCATGCATGTAATGGGCACCGTGTGTGTGCCTGGAGCCTGCTGAGGTCAGAACAAGGCATTCAGTCCCTTGGGACTGGAGTTATACACAGTTGTGAGCCTCCATGTGGGTGCTGAGAATCAAACCCTGGTCCTCTGAAAAACAACAAACACTCTTAACTGCTGAGTCAACTCTCCAGCTCTAATTAAATAATATAGAAAAAATATTTATTTGAATGATGGGTGTGGAGGTTTGAATAGGTGTGGCGTCCATAGACTCCTGTGTTTGAATGCTTGGTCCACAGGGAGTGGCACTAATAGGAGGTGTGGCCTTCTTGGGGTGGGTGTGGCCTTGTTGCAGGAAGCGTGCCATTATGGGGGCGGGCTTTGAAGTCTCATCTGCTCAAGCTATGCCCAGTGTGGTACACAGTCCTTCTGCTGCCTGTGGATCAAGATGTAGAACTCTGAGCTACCTCTCCAGGACCACGTCTGCCTGCAGGCCACCATGTTCTACCATGATGATAATGGACTAAACCTCTGAACTGTAAATCAGTCCCAATTAAATAGTTTCCTTTATAAGAGTTGTTGTGGTCATAGTGTCTCTTCATAGCAATAAAACCCAAACTAAAACAATAGGTTCATTGTGTTATCGTATATAAACAAAATTTAGATCAAACAAATTTCTTCTTGCCTTCAAAACACATGCTCCCACAACAGTCCCTGATTCCCAGCCCGGCTCTCTCCTAGGGGCTCAGGATAAGACACTGCAGCCTAGAGATGAGTAATGGGAGCAATAAAGTTTTAGGAAGACTAGTCTGGGCTACCTAAATCTTGACCCATTCCTCTGACGAGTTCCATTTAGACAAAGTGATACAACTCCTGGAGATAAATGCGTTCAGCCAAGTGGCCAAGACCCAAGATGGGAGATAAAGATGAACATCTTTGCTTGTTAGTAGAGCCTACACAAGCTACTGAAGTTGACAGTAGCTCCGTGGCCTAAATAAAATTTAAAGCTCCAAGTGCTGATGTTCAAACATGGAGCTCCTAACTGCACAGGAAAATGGACCTTTGTTTTTTAACTAAATTTTAAGGTTGAGTGAAGATTTGTCTAAGACCTGGTACTGAGAACCACAGAGGAGGGGATAGGCATGCTAGCTAGTGGTTAAGAGTGCTACCTGCTTGCCCAGAGGACCTGAATTCAATTCCCATCACCAACATGGCAGCTCACAACCATCTGTGACTCCAGTCCCAAGCTATCTGATATTATCCTCAAGATTCTGCTGGCCTTGGAACCAGGCATGCATGTGGTACACAGACATAAATACAGACAAACTACCCATCATAGTTAATTTATAAAACTAACTTGTATAAGTTGGGTATGGTGACAACAGAGCCCAGGGGGTGGGGCTGGCGGGAGGAGGCATGGAGCCCAGACACGCTGGGACAAAGGTTCACATACAGAAAAAGTCACATCGAGGTAATGTGAGCCTGTGGGTTCCACTTATGAAGCACTTCCTGTGAACGGACCTGGAGAAAAATAAGCCCTTGACACTTCTCTATAATCCTTAATCAGCCTGTATTATTAACCCTATGTTGCCTGAGAGGAAACTTACCCTCAGGAGCTCAAGTAGAAAGTACTCTGAAGTTCCTAACGTCTGAGTCTGTTGAACGAAGCTGTGCACCTGACCCCTGTGCTCTGCTGCAAGGAAAAAAGGCAGCATCCCTAAGCAGCTCCAGTCAGGGACTGCAGAGTTCCCAATGCCAAAGGGTGCAGCGAAAAGCCCCTGGAAGAGACTGGAGAAAAGGCTCAGCAGTGAAGAGCACTGGCTGCTCTTCCAGTGGACGGGGGTTCAATTCCCAACACCTACATGGTGGCTCACAGCCATCTGTAACTCCAGTTCTAGGGGATCCAATGTTCTTTTCTGGCCTCCATGGGCACCAAGCATGCATGTGGTACACAAATGTGCAGGCAAAACACCCATATACGGTTTTTTTGTTTTTGTTTGTTTGTTTTTTAAAAAGGGTCCTAGAAGAGAGAAGAGAGAACTTTGGTGGCTTGTGGAGTCCAAAAGAGAACCAAGATGGAGAAAGCTGTTGGGCAGGGAGAGCACATGTGCTAGCAATTATTCAATGCATGCGAGGGGACGGAGACTGGATGGCATGCTATATGGAATACTATTTCTAGAAGACATCGTATACCAGGGATCGGGACATCCTTGGATGTATGTAGACATGTATGTAGACATGTATGTAGACAGCAGCAGCAGGGTCTGGAATAGCAAGGGAAAGTTGTGCTTAATGTTTCGTCATTCTTACCGTGGAGGACACCATGCACATTCCTCAGACTCCAGGGAGGGAAGGACAGTGTGAATGTGAAGAAGCAAACAGGAAAGCACAGTATCGGGGGCCAGGTGTCCCCCACAGTACACAGGTAGACACCCCCCAGTAATAGAGGGCCAGGTGTCCCCCACAGTACACAGGTAGACACCCCACAGTAACAGAAGGCCAGGTATCCCCATACTACACAGGTAGACACCCCACAGTTATAGAAGGCCAGGTGTCCCCCCACCACCACACAGGTAGGCCCCCCACAGTAACAGAGGACCAGGTGTCCCCCCACTGCACAGCTAGACACCCCATAGACCTCAGAGGTGTCTAGAAGTGAGAAGACAACATGGATGGGAGTTGAAAAGTATCCCTGCCTGGGATCCCCAGAAAAGGCTAAATCTGAAGTCTTCCACCAGCTGATAAAGAAACCAGTATTTGGCTGCTCTGAATACATGGCCTTGAACCCTGGCGCCACCTCGGACATAAACAGCCTGCCCGTCACTCCTTTCTGCTCTTTCTAGTGTTGATAACTGCTTGCTTTCCATACAAGGAAGGCAAAGATCTGCCCCCTCCCCCTCGATGGAACTGATTCTGATGGGAGAGAGTGAAAGACTGAAATCGACCTTTTCCTGGGGCCTCTTGGCAGCACCCTCCCGAGGAAACTCAGGCCTGCAGGAAAGTCTGGGCACTTTTGTCTCATGCCGGACCCCTCACGGCCCCTCTTCAATTCCTTGGTCCCTTTCCTTCCTCCCCTGAATTCCTTGTTGGTCTCCCCCACAATGCTGATCCTCTACCTCGTGTCTGCCAGACTCCAACCCCAATGCTTCAGGCAGCTTGGCCAGGGCTGGGCAGTTCTGTTCCAGGATAGCCATGTGGTGAGGCTGGCTGGCTCCTCACCCCTGCGGCCTCAGAGAGCTGCCCACTGGGCCAGCCCAGCTCTGCCAGGGTACCTGGGAGGAGGCCATCTCTGATGTGATAGGAGATTGGGGGAATGCTGTTCTCTGGAGAGCCGCCCCATCTTCCCATTCATTCATGGATTCATTGAGCTGTCACTTGAATGTGCAGGTGGCCAAAGCTGGGCCAGTTCAGGCCTTCAAGGAAGGCTGGGCTCTGTGCCTGGTAGACAATGCCCTTCGCCCAGGCCCGGGACAGGTCTCAGGACATCTGCCACTCAGCAGGCTCAGCAAAGAGCCTGGCACATAGGGGAGGTGCTTCGTGTTTATTGAGCTGAACCCTGCCACAAGATAGGAGGCTCTGCCGGGCGGTGGTGGTGCACGCCTTTAATCCCAGCACTCGGGAGGCAGAGGCAGGCGGATCTCTGTGAGTTCGAGGCCAGCCTGGGCTACCAAGTGAGTTCCAGGAAAGGTGCAAAGCTACACAGAGAAACCCTGTCTCGAAAACCAAAAAAAAAAAAAAAGATAGGGGGCTCTGTCACATGCTCCAGAACCAGAATTGTCTGGGAGCCAGAGGGCAAGTGGCCAGGTCCAGAGCCTTCTTCCCGATCCTTCAGAGGACTACAGGAGCATTCCCCAGCTTGCCACTGGGCAGTCAGGGCGACCAGCAGGGAGACTTAGAACATGGTCTCTCGGGAGCCCCAGGGCCTAAGAAGCTGTAGGACAAACTTGCTTGTGAGTGTGGCCTCTGGCAAGACTCCAGTCACCAGAGAAGAGAAAAATTAACATGTTAGGGTTGCGGGAGTCACTTCAGCTTGCTCTGCAAGCTTAAAGGCCTGAGTTTGGCTCACACACACACACATAAAACCCTGGGGCAGCAGCCCGTGCTTATAATTCCAGCCCTGGGGAGGTAGAGATGGTAGATTCCTGGAACTGGCTGGGTCAGTTGGCTTGCTTACCCAGTCAGCTACACACATACACATACACACATACACGCACGCACGCACGCACGCATGCACGCACGCACTCACACGCACATGAGCACTCAAGAACACAGATGCTGGGCGGGCTGGATGGGGCTCAGTTGGTAGAGAGCTTTCCTGGCATGCAGGAAGGCCTGGGTTTGAATCCCCGCATCACATAAGCCACACACACTGGCACATAGCTGTAATCCTAGCACTCATAAGGCAAAAGAGTTCAAGGCCATCCTTGGCTACAAAGTGAATTCAAGCCTAGCCTGGTCTACAGAGTGAGACCCTGCCCCCAAATAGAAAAATAAGGAAAAATGAACAAAAGCCCCAACTTATGGGGGCTGGAGAGATGGCACAGCGGTTAAGAGTACTGACTGCTCTTCCAGAGGACCCAGGTTCAATTCCCAGCACCCACATGGCAGCTCACAACTATCTTTAACTCCAGTTCCAGGGGACCCAACACCCTCACACAGACATACATGAAGGCAAAACACCAATGCACATAAAATAAAAATGAATAAATCTTTTAAAAAAAAAGAAAAAAAAAAAAGCAAATGGACGCCAAACACCACCCCTGGGTGACCCTGGACATTTGGGACCTCGTTCCTTCATCTACTCAAATGACCCAATAGAGCCCACAAACAGTGCTTTTCATCACCCTGATTTCTTCTCTCTCAGGACAGGGGTCGGGAGTATCCAAGGGGAACCGCTGGCCCCTGCCCCCAGAGTGGCTCCCAGCAGCCAGTCAAAGCAATCCTTGAGCCAAGGCCAGTGGCAGAGCACAGGACTCACAAAGGGGCTATTCTGGCCTCAGTCTGGAGAGCAAACCACGCAGGGTAAAGTGGGTTAATCATTAAGGACCCTACTTGGGGTCCCTTTCCTGAGGGCTGGCCTAGCGCCCTCCCATGGTCTCCCTGTTAGAGATGGAGGGTGGGGACAGCCAGAGGAGGGTCCTCCCACCCAGGGAAGTCCCATCTCCGCAGCGGTACTCCTTCATCCTGCGGTCCTGGAGGGAGGCTTGCCGTACCTCCTGACACCCGTTGCCTAGCCGGTGGGTGGTACATCTGACCCCTAGAGAGCGGCTGATGCCCCCTCAGGCAAATCCAGCGCTCATGTGTCCTCTAGTATCTTTTTTCCCCCTTGAAACAAACACTGGAAAATACTGGGAAACCAGCAGGGCTGAAGGCTTCAGGGTGGGTGGGGGTGGGGAGGATGGAGAATGAGGGAACGTTCAATGTGTGTCTTTATGCATCCCTTTCTGTCCTTTAGGCTTCCCACCACATGACCGCAGTGCATAGTTAAAAAAAATATAGAACTAAGATATAAAAAGGCACGACCAAGGCAAGCCTGAGAACACTCGATGCCTCTAACTGTGGCTGTCGTTATGGCCCAAACCGCCCGCTTCCGAGGTCTGAATTATTACAAGAGCTTCCTCTGCGTGGCCTTCCTGCTTTCACTTGCCCATTTCCCATCCATTGTCTTGGTCCCTTGCCCCAGTCACAATGTGGCGTTAAAGGTCAGGTGAGCCGTCTCACTGACAGCATTCTTGATGTCCCACAGCTTCCTGGTCATGACCCACCCAGCCACTCTCCTTCAGTCACCCCGTTGGTCCCCTGAGGCGTCAGGGACCCTCCACTCCCACCCTGCCCAGGTGTTTACATCGCACCCCCCTTTCTCCTCCAGGCCCAGTCTCACTCCCCGTGGTGGGAACCTCTGCATCCGGTCCATTCATTCCCCCTCACTGCTCTCCGCTTTCACTGGCTTGGCCCCCCCTTTGTTTGCTTAAGTGTCTCCAACTCAAACACCTGCTGAATCTAAGTGCAGATGAAGAAGAGAACTTTCTAGCAGGCAGAAGGCAGGTACCACAGATAGCCTTGAGAGGAGGCTGCTGAGGAAATGCCACTCAGGGCTGGACTAGGACCCTCCTCAAAGCCCAGCCCAGAAAATGACAGCAGCGGGGCGGCTAACAGGATGTCTCAGCAGGTAAAGATGCTCGCCGCCAGTGCTGACAACCTGCCTTTGATCCCTGGGACCCACACAGTGGAAGGAGAGAACTGACTCTTGCCAGTTGCCCTCTGACCTCCGCACGCGTGATGCAGAGGTGCAGCACACACACACCATACACAAATAAATGTAATAAAAACTTTAGAAACAACAGTAGCGGTTAGCATTTATGGAGTGCTTATCGTATGCACTCAAAGGCACTCGGTGAGGACACTCTTCCTTCATCCTTAAGCCCCCTTCCAACAGCCCAACCCCCGAAGATGGGTCCTCTGTGCCTACTCACGCTCGGTGACCCAAGTTCACACGCTTACAGGCAAGGACAACCTGGCTCCTGAGTTCTTCAAGAAGAGAATGAGCAGGGCCAGAAGGATGATGAGAGGAAGTGTCCCCAAGGGGTCAGAGGCAAAATGGCGGGCTACAGAAATCACACAACGGAGCAAATGCCAAGCTGTCATTTATCTTTAAAGGGATGTGGGGATGGGGCTGACAAAGGACCCGGAACACTGATATCTCAAGCCTCTGGAAGGTGTTTTATTCATTTGCTTTTCTTTTTATTTTCTTCTTTAAAAAACAAAAAACAATAGCACATAACATTAGAGAATCAAGAACTACAAGAGAGGGTCTGTGTCTTTTGAGTTTTTGTTCACACTGCCCTGCACTTGGACACACACTGGGACTTGGGGACTGGTGCTCTCCATCCTGGCTGGGTCCCTCCTCTTGAAAAGGTGCTGAGCGAGCAGCCACAGCAGATGGTAGCACCTGGTGCTGTCCTCGGCTACTGCTTCTCCAGGGCCCCTGACGCCCACCCCTCTTCCCTCTCTCCAAACCAGAGCCTGAAGCTGGAGACATTACAGAACTTATTTTGGTCCCCACAGGGGACTCTTTCAGGGACAGAGCCCTCCCCTGACCGGCAGGAGATGACACCCCCTTGAGTGGATAAGGTGTCCCTCCCCGGCCCCATCTCCATTCCAACAGACACCACACTTGGTGCCCTGGTTCTTAGCCCTGAGCCACCTAGGCCCTCCTGCCACACCCTAGGTCCATTCCAGCAGGCACAGGATTGACAGATGCTTGGCCCCTTCAGTTGACCCCCACTGAGAGAGAGAAAGAGAGAGGACCACCCCCCCAAATCCCAGGGCCTTGGCTCAGAAGGAGGCACTGGGTGAGAAAAGGCCTGAGAGCAGGGTACGGAGACTGATGTAGCCAGGTCGGAGGAGAGAAGCGACAGAGAGCCACCCTAAGGGTCGGTCGGGGCAGGCTTTCCAAGGCTGCAAATAGCAAAGAGTCCCAGGCTGTGGGTCAGCAGGCTTAGGCTCAGGGATCTGGGGGGAGAGAGAGGCAGAAATAAGCTCGTTTCCCTTCCCATGTTGCCTCCAGTTACCACGGGGGTCCAGGCCCAGGTGACAAGGTCCCAGGTCCAGGAGAAAGGGGAAATGCCCCACTGTGCTCAGCCGGGTCTCAGTCTAGTGTTTGTGGAAGGGTGGGTACTCCCACCCCATCGCATGCTCAGCCCCTGGCTCCCAGTTAGCAACTCCCGAGGGCTGCCATCCACAGACCAGCTGGACTCGTGGGTGATGGGGACCTGCTGGCCTGGAGCCCCTGCCTCCCCAGCTCCGGCCCCACCCTGACCACGCCCTTTGGCTCTATTCTTGTTGCTCATTCATTTCCATGTCGGACACCAGGATGTTCTTCTCGGTGGCCTCCGCTGGGCCAGAGCTGCTGCCGCGACTGTAGCGGGCTCCCTCGAAAGACCCACGTTCCGTGCCCTGTCGGCGCCGGTAGAGGACGAAGGCTGCCGTCACCAAGGCCAGGAGGAGCAGCACGGCCATCAGCACCACGACCAGAGCCACCACCGGGTTGTCAGGCAGCGCTGCTGAGGTAACCACGGGGAACGCACATCAGGCCACAGCCATGCCCACCAGGGACAGAGGGGGCAAAGGAAGAGCCAGGCTCAGGGCTTGTCACCTCCACTCACCTGATGGCAAGAAGCTGTTCTCTCCCACTGTAGAAGAGGGAAGAGCCAGTTAATCGCAATCGGTCCTCACAGAAATCATCGTCATAATTCAAGCAAATGCCTGTGAATTCTGACTGAATGTCACTGTGCAGACACACTGAACCATCGGTGACGCTGTGACCCAGCTACTATGATTCCCATCTAGAGAGGAGGAAGTTCAAAGACTTGCCTCAGATGGGACAGGTGTGCGTGTGGCGATGGTCTATGGACGTGTTCTTATAGGTGAGTGTGCATGTGCATGGGTGGAGGTCAATGTTACTGTAACGTGTGTCCTCCTTGATGGCTCTCCACCTTATTTCTTTTGAGCTGTGGGGTCTATCACTGAACCTATAGCTCACGATTCAGCTATCTTGGCCAGCCAATGAGCTCCAGGGACCTATCATTTCAGACACACACACAGATACCTCTTCCGGTCCTGGGGTCACAGACCATGCACTGAATGCACGCTGTTATCCGGATGCTGGGAATCTGAACTCATCCTCACGCCTGCGTGACAAGCACTTTGCTAACTGGATCACCTCCCCAGGCCTCAGAAGGCAGAGCTGAACCATATCCTTTGTCCTTAACCAGAGCGTGATGGCACTTGCTAACCCCTGGCGCTGACTGCCTACTTTGGAACTAAGTCTCGGGGTCAGTCTTTGCTGCAGACTAATGTACCTGGCGCCTTCCCAGACAACGCATCTGCCCCTGTGCACCAAGGCCCAGCCGTGGGCACGGAGGGCTGAGCGTGTGCCTTCTGGGAGCCCGGCTTACCTCTAGGGAGCTTGCAGACAACGCCCATGGTGATGTTGGTACACGCGCCAGGCCGCCACAGCCCGCTGCTGCTCTGGATCCAATAGCAGCTGTTGTGACTCAGCATGCTAGGGCCCAGGCCAGGGGGTCCCCAGTTAGAATAGTTCACAGCTGTGTTGTCTTGCCAGACCAGCATGCCTCCTGTGGAGGGAAGGCGCTGAGGAGATGTGGGGAGAGGGACAGGCAGGGCTTTTATAGGTGGGAGGGAGCACCTGTAAACCCTGGCACGGAGGACTGACCGATGCCCAGTGGAGACCTGCTCCCCGGCCTAGCCTCATATTCTCTCATTAACCTCCCCAGAGTTCAGAGATCACGGTATCTCTCCTGCAGCCTGAGCCCTGGGCCTCCCCGATACCTTACACAGGGCACCCACCTTTGGGGTTGAAGTTCATGCCCAACCAGGCTCCTCGATTCTGGCCTTCAAAAGTCTGCAGGTGCTCCCAGACAAACACATTCTCCATCTCATCAAGAATGGACAGAACCGTCCCACCCGCTGGACGGACGCAAAAGAAGCCCATGTCAGGGCAAACAGAGCCTCCTCATGTTGATAGAGCCCCACCTACCCCCAGCCCACCCCCAGCCCACCCCCATTCACAGCGGCGCCAGCCCTCTTCTTCGGCCGCGTGTGTGTGCTGTTGGATACTGTACATGTCACAGTAGGGTCTGTGTATTAAAAGGTGAGCTAAGTGCTACTTAGAGGCAGAGGTGAAGTTCCTTCTGGTCTGAGAGTCTGGGAGCCGGGCGGGCCTGCGCTCACCCACCTCTCTGGCAGCGCTGCAGCGCCTCCTTGTGGCCCAACAGCAGCTCCATGTGGAAAGAGTAGCAGTGATTCCTGAAGGGAATCCATGCCGAGTCAGCCAGCCCCTGAGGACAGCTGCCGCGGTAGCTTATCCTTCGGGGAGGAGGGGGCCCTGTCGGAGTGCAGGATTGAGGATGCGGCCCACGCATCCTTCCGGGACCACCTGCACACGCCCAAGCCTTGGCCCCAGCGGGTGGTACTCACCCCTGCTCACCCCACACACTGCCCCCTGCAGCTTGGTGTCACAGCTGGTGGTGCGCCAGGTCCCATCCACGTCCACATAGGCGCAGCCTCCCGACTGCTGAGGCTCCCCATCTTGCCAGCCCACATAATTCAGAGGCTCCTCTGAGAGCCAGGAATATCGCCGTGAGCCCTGGGCATGAGGCGGCCATGGGTGAGAAGAAAGGGGACGGACTCTCAGGGAGGGGGCAGACAAGGCAGGAAGAAGGGAAACCAAGGCAGAAGGTAGGGTGGGGGTAGGGGAGAGAAAAGCTTGACTTGGGAGCCCACCTCCTCACTGGTCAGCCCAATCCACAGTGGTGCTTGCAGCCCGCGGGCAGCCTGGGTGAGGTAGGCGTGGGTGTAGGGATCAGGCACGTATGCCAGGCTGGCATTTCGGCTCTCACACAGCAGGAGAGCATCTTCCCAGCGCAGCGGCTTCTGCAGCAGCCGGAAGGTGCCGTTGAGGTAGGAGAGCTCAGTGCCAGGGGCAGGGGGTGTTGCTGCTGGGGATGGGCTCAGGGAGGGGTCTACAGAGAAGGGGGGGCAGGGCTTAGGCTGGGCTCTGCCTCCCTTACCCCATTCCCAGGTATGAGGCTAGGCCAGGGAGCAGGTCTTCACGGGGCACAGCTACATGGATCAGTCCTTCGTGTGAGTCACTGTTCCTATTAGTGAGCTTTGTTTGCTAACATGCAGAGAAAGGCTGGGGCCTTGATAGACTCCTGTCCGGGGAACCTTGCAGGGAGCTGGAGATACCCTGATATTGAGTCTTAGGGGGTTCTGACCCCAGGCACGCCAGCATGTCGCACAACCCAGTATCCGGCTGCCCACCGACTTCCCTCCTGAGACCACCTGCTTCCCAAGCAGATCCAGTTCCTTCTGGCCTGGCCCAGAGCAGCTAGCCGGTCCCGAGGGTCCCGGCCCTGGGTTCGGAAACACTGTGGGGCAGGGGATGTGACTGATACCCAGCTCCACATGCCCGTTCCACAAACCCAGTGCGGCGGTGGCCGGTGGTACCTGTGGCCTTCTGGCAGATGAAGCCATGTGTTTCCTCCGTGCAGCTCCGATCGTCCCAGCGGCCAGTGAAGTGGGCTGAGGGCGTGTGCAGGACCACCGCACAGCTGGTCTGGGGGGAAGGGGCTACTCAGGGAAACCCCAGTGCCTTTCAGACCACTGGCCCCTGAAAGGGTGGCTGAGGCCGGAAGAAGGGGGGGCGGCGGCGGGGGTGGGGTGGGGGACAGCACCAAAGATAACAGGGGCAGGAGAAAGCAGAACGCTGTCCTCACCGGCTTGGTGCCACTGGGAGCAGGCCTGGGGCCAGAGGGCTCTCCTGGCGCCCAGTTGGCATACAGCAGAGGTTCCTGCTCAATCCACTGGAAGTCCCTCTGCGAGGCGTGCAGGCCAATCCAGAGGTCAAAGGTCACATTGGGGAGGCTGGCTGTGATGAATGCTACAGTTCCCCCCAGAAGAAAGGCAAGAGTGATGGAGTGGGCCCCTGTTTGCCCTGCTCTAGCCAGTTGTGGGGCGACTGTTCTGGAGGACACCAGCGGCTCTCCCCATAGGCTTCCCTACCTTGCTCTAAGGGGTTTGCAATGGTGACCAGCTCGGCTTCTTGCTGCTCACAGGAGAACTGGGCCTCTGACCATTTCACCCTGTCCTGAGGGTCCTGGCCCTGGATTCGGAAACACTGTGGGGCGGGGGATATGATTGGCACCCAGCTCTACATCCCTGTTCCACAAACCCAGAAGGCCTGCTGGGTGCCCCTCAGCAGCTAATCCCTGGGGGCTTTCAGATCCAGGCAGCAACACCAGGCACAGGGCATATGGATCTCCCTGGTCAAAGCCCCACCCTCTGGTCCTGTCACAGGATTCACAAATGCCTGGATTCTGGGTTGTTGTCTTTTTTGTTTGGGGGGGTGGATGACGGGGTTTGTTACTGTTTGTTTGAGAGAGGGTCTTGCTATGTAGCCCAGGCTGACCTGGAACTCATGATCTTCTTGCTTCAGCCTCCCTAGTATTGGGACTGCAAGCGTGCACCACCATACCCAGCTTGGTGGTTAGGTGTGCATGTGTGTGTGTGAGTGTGTGCGTGTGCATGTGTGGGTGTGAGTGCATGTGTATGCATGTGTGGGTGTGAGTGCATGTGTGTGCATGTGTGGGTGTGAGTGTGTGTGCATGTGTGGGTGTGAGTGTGTGTGCATGTGTGTGTGAGTGTGTGTGTGTGCATGTGTGGGTGTGAGTGTGTGTGTGCATGTGTGGGTGTGAGTGTGTGTGCATGTGTGTGTGAGTGTGTGTGTGTGCATGTGTGGGTGTGAGTGTGTGTGTGCATGTGTGGGTGTGAGTGTGTGTGCATGTGTGTGTGAGTGTGTGTGTGTGTGCATGTGTGGGTGTGAGTGTGTGTGTGTGCATGTGTGGGTGTGAGTGCATGTGTGTGCATGTGTGGGTATGAGTGTGTGTGCATGTGTGGGTGTGAGTGCATGTGTGTGCATTTGTGGGTGTGAGTGCGTGTGTGTGCATGTGTGTGTGAGTGTGTGTGTGCATGTGTGGGTGTGAGTGCATGTGTGTGCATGTGTGGGTGTGAGTGCATGTGTGTGCATGTGTGGGTGTGAGTGCATGTGTGTGCATGTGTGGGTGTGAGTGCATGTGTGTGTGTGTGCATGTGTGTGCATGTGTGGGTGTGAGTGCATGTGTGTGCATGTGTGTGTGTGTGTGTGTGTGCATGTGTGGGTGTGAGTGCGTGTGTGTGCATGTGTGGGTGTGAGTGCATGTGTGTGCATGTGTGGGTATGAGTGCATGTGTGTGCATGTGTGGGTGTGAGTGCATGTGTGTGCATGTGTGGGTGTGAGTGCATGTGTGTGCATGTGGAGGCCAGAGGATTGCTGTCCCTCAGGTGCTGTTTGCCTCACCTTGTTTTGTTTTTGAGACACGATCTTTCATTGGCTTGGGCTCACTGATTAGGCTAGGCTGGCCAGCCAATGAATCCCAGGGATTCTCCTGCCTCTGCTTCCCCAGCAGTGGGGTTCTAGGTGCGTACAACCTGCCTGCCTTTTGATTTTGGGGGTTCTGAGGATCATACTCAGGTCTTCGTGGCTTCATGTACAGCTAACACTACCAACTGACTTATGTCCTAACACTATTTTTTTGTTTTTTGGTGCGTGTGTGTGTGTGTGTGTGTGTGTGTGTGTTTGTATGTTGGATTTAGGGCCTCACACATGCTAGGCAGGCACTCTACCAATGAGCCAAAACCCTAACTCCTCTCCATTTTTGGTTTTCTGAGTTGTTGTTGTTGTTGTTTGGGCTTTTTTGTTTTGAGCAGTTTCTCCATGTCGCCCTAGCTGGCCTGGTCTCCCAACATCCTCTAGCCTCCGGGGTCTGGGGCACAAGTGTTTATCATCATGCCCAGCTTCAAAATACCAGGAAAGATAATTTTCTAAATGTTATTAAGAAAAAAGAAAAAAAAAACCGGGGTGACAGGGACATCTCAGCAAAGAGCACCTGCTGTTCTGGTCGAGGACCTGGGTTGGATCCCAGCACTCACATAATAGCTCACAACTGTCTGTAACTCCAGTTCCAGAGAGTCTGATGCCCTCTTCTGGCCTCCATGGGCATTGCACACATGTGGTGCACAGAAATACACATAAAATAAAAATGAAGGAAAAGAATTAAAAAATATATAGATAGAAGGTCTGGAGAGATGGCTCAGCGGTTAAGAGCACTGGTTGTTCTCCCAGAGATCCTGAGTTCATTTCCCAGCAAGCATATGGTGGCTCACAACGATCTATAATGAGATCTGGTGCCCTCTTCTGGCATGTAGGCATACATGCTGGCAGAACATGGGATACATAATAAATAAATCTTAAAAAAAAAAGATTAAAAAGATGAATATAGAAAAACAAACACAGTGTGATCTCATCCATATGTGGATATAAAGAGTGAATTACTATGGGCCAAGTGGTGGTAGCGCACACCTTTAATCCCAGCCCTCTGAAGGCAGGGGGAGGGGGGTCTCTGGGAGTTCGAGGCCAGCCTGGTCTACAGAGCAAGTTCGAGGACAGGCACCAAAACTACACAGAGAAACCCTGTCTCAAAAAAGAAAAAAAAAAAAAAAAAGTAGGAAGACAGCTCAGATGGCTCAGTGGGTCGGGTGCTTCCTGGGTAAGCCCGAGGCCCTGAGTTCAGATCCCGAGCACCCATGTAAATGCTGGAAGTGTGGTGGCACACTTGTAATTCCAGCACGCAGGAGACGGAGACAGATGATGTCTGGGGCTAACTGGTTAGCGAGACTAGCCAGATCAGCAAGCGCTGGGCTTAGCTGAGAGGCCCTGCCTCCATATTTAAGGTACAGGGCCATGAAGGAAACACTCAAGGTCAACTCTGGCCTGTGCGCACACATGCATGTGCCTGTACCACCCACATACAAACACTGAAAAATTCAGTTCATCTCTGGGTTGGACATATAGCTCAGTCGGTAAAGTGTTTGCCTGGCATACAGAAGACTCTGGGTTCAATTACCAGCACTGCATAAAACTGCACAAACCTGTGATCCAAGCATTTGGGCCTTCGAGAATTCAAAGTCACCCTCATCTACATAGTGAATTCGAGGCTGACCTAGGTTACATGAGACCCTGTCTCAAAAGGGGTGTGTGTGTGTGTGTGTGTGTGTGTGTGTGTGTGTGTGTGTGTGAGTGTTTAATCTCATAAAAAAAAATTGAGATAAGCAGGGTGGTCATGCCCCATGCCTTTAATCCCAGTGCTTGGGGGGCAGAAACAGGAGGATCTCTGAGTTCTAGGCCACCCTGATCTACAGAGCAAGTTCCAGTACAGTCAGGGCTACACAGAGAAACCCTGGTTAAAAACAAACTGGTTCCCAAGTACTAAGGCAAAGTTATGTAAGATCCTAACTGTTTTGGTGCTATGGTGCAGTAAGGTAAGCATGCGGTGAGGTGGCCGTTTGGGAAGGTGACAGCGTCATAAAGCGATCAGTAAAGTGACTGTGAGGTGAAGTGATTGCAGAACAGAATGTATTGAGCATTTCAGACAGCGTGAAGGAAGGACTTAGGATGGCTTCCCTTCAAGCAAGAATACGCCTTCAAGGAGACAGTCTCATTTACCCTAACTTAAGCATTATACAATGTATGAATGTGGCAAAACATTACATGGCACCCTGACATATCTGTCATTTTGATGTTTTTATGTACCAGTGAAAACATAAATTTAAATGAAAAAGAAATGGATTCTTATATTGCAAAACAAGAGAATGAAATATATGCAAGCATGTTCTTATTACAATTGCATAAATATTAACTATTATAATTGATCAGCTGTGTGATCCAAATATATTTTCATTCCACTAATTAAGAATTTTTAAACATACCATTTTCAGTCTTTATCTGTTTTCAGTTCTGGGTTTTTTGGGGTTTTTTTTTTGGGGGGGGGGTTCGAGACAGGGTTTCTCTGTGTAGCTTTGAAGCCTGTCCTGGATCTTGCTCTGTAGACCAGGCTGGCCTCGAACTCACAGAGATCCGCCTGCCTCTGCCTCCCTAGTGCTGGGATTAAAGGCGTGCGCCACCACCGCCTGGCTCTCAGTTCTGTTCTTGTGTATATCTGACTCCATGTGATGATAGTCTCATTAGTGTAGAAGTAACTATAAATTTTATGTGTATGTTCATACACATACACATAAATAACATATACACACATACAGATTGGACACAAATGCTCAATATTTTGTTTTATTAATAGATTTCATTATTAAAAAGTTTGACAACCACTGATCTAGAACACTTGCAGAAGTACTTAGATAACCTCGCTCCCACGTATTATACACTGAGCCGCTTTCCAAGGAGCCTCGCTCTCACTGGCACACGAGAGGTCGTGCATGGTTTTGTCGTTGCTAAACAGCTAAGGCTCCTGAGGCTCAGCCATCCCTGTTCCCATCCTCTCCCCTGGCTCTCTTGGTAGCCCCTCTCAACTTCCTACCTTGTTGAGGAACTGGTTCCAGCCAGTGGGGCAGCCTCCTAGGGCTGAAGTTGGCAAGTCTGGGTGCTGAGTCTCTCCAGAGCTGTTGCTGCGCTTACAGATGTAGGGCAAGGCTGTATGGCACCTCTGGTCCCCCCAGTCCTCTGTGAAGGGAAGAAGAGAACTGTTACCGCAGGGCGGAGTGGGGCGGGGCGGGGCGGGGCGGGGCGCTCTTGGTCCCATGCTCTGAGAATATGGACTGAGCTGAAGTCCTCTGTGTCCTTGGCCATGGATGCACCCATTGCTCCTTGGATATAGCCCTTCTTCAATTTGCTCACAAAGAGAAGAGACCAATGGCCCCCTAGGCCTACCTGGATACCCCCAACCTTAACCCCTTCTTCACGTTGACAACACCCTCTCTGGTCCTCCTCATCCTCACCTTGGCTGGCTGTCATGTACACACACTTCTTGTCCTTGCCCACGGGTCGAGGTTTTCCGGGTGCCCAGGAGATGAAGTTTATAATAGAGCCGTCTGCCCACCTGTGGAGCCACAGAACTCAGGTTTAGCCTCCTCCATCTACAGCATTGGAGGCACAGACGGGGCTGAAGGAGCACACAGCCCAGTGCACCCGGAGACCCCAGGCCTACAGGCTCCAAGAAAAGCCCTTCCCAGCATGCACTCAGCTCTCTCAGATGCCTGAAAACTCTACCACTAGGAAACGCTCAGATCTCCACTGACTCCTCGTCTTCTGCTTTGGCGCCCTAATGCATGTAAGACAGGGACTGACTGTAGTCCCCTGGGAACCAGCATTTGCTTTGTCCATGTGCTGGCCAGTTTGTTCCCGATGTGACACCAGGTATAATGGGAAAGTGCCACCATCATGTAGCACCCGGTACTTGCTGGACGCTGTAGTAAGGACTTAAAATTGTTACTTATCAAACAGAACACTGTGATATGCAGTAGCTTTCGGCTAGGTCTGGTGTCTTAAGGACATGAATGTTCTATTTCAGTGGATCTGCCTTTGAGAAGTGGTGGTGTCATGGGAACCCGTCAACACCACACGCTCCCAGGGTCTCCAGAGCAGGAAGCCACAACGAGGTGGACAAGAGTAGATGCGATAGCTTAGCATTTTGGCATCTGGAACTTGGCAAACTGGTATATGCTATAAAATAACCTATGAGGTGTGTGAGCAATAGTGTTCTTGAGCAAATCATGGCTTTTGCCAGTTTTAAAATGTTATGTCTAGTTAGAAACTAGCTTAAAAATGATCATCATTGAGGGGCAGGAGAGATGGCTCAGCTGTTGAGAGTGTGTACTGCTCTTCCAGAGGACCACAGTTCAGTTCCCAGCACACACGGGTAGCTCAGTCACCTATAACTCCAGGAGATCTGGTGTCCTCTTTTGGACTCTGTAGGTACCCACACACACATGTATATACACACACATAGAAATACATGCATATATATAATTTTAAAACCTTTTAAAAATTAAAAGTGATTAAAGGAATCCTGTAGTACAGTAATGATTAACCTTTAAAAATAAAATAACTGGGTATGGTGGCACATACCTTTCAATTCCAACCCTTGGGAAGCAGAGGCAAGGGAATCTCTGTGAGCTCAAGGCCAGCCTGGTCTACATAGGTAACTATGGCTATACAGTGAGACCCTGTCTCAAAATAAATACCTAAATTAAATAATAACATTGGATTGGTTGATGAATGATTTATAGAAATAAAACTTTTCAGTGTTTTGGAGAATTTGTTTGCTCTGTAGTTCAGGAATCAACCCCAGGGTCTCGAGAATGCTAGGCAAGCACTCCACCACTGAGCGACATTCCCAGCCCCTCAATTTGCTATTTTTAATCCTCACAAGAATCCCAGGAGGCAGGTCACCCTATCGCCACCTTCAGATAAGAAAACAGAGGCCAGAAACATGCCACTTACTTGTTCAAGGCCATGCAGCCAGTGAGGAGCGGAGTTGAATTCAAATGCAGGTCTATCTGCCTCTGTCTGGTCAGCCCCGACACCTCTAGCTTGGGGACACAGCTAGCCACTCACACACGTGCCCCCTCTCACACCTGCCGCCCACCAGCGTTCCCACCTGAAGCGTCCATCATTCTCCGACGTGTGCAGGCCGATCCACCAGTGCTGCTCCTGGCCTGAGGAGAACTGGAGAGGGAGGCAGGCAGGTAAGTGTTAGCAGGGTCCCTGTCTTCAACCTTTGCCGCTCCCGAGCCCATAGCCACGCCCTGCCTCTCACGCCCACCTTCTGCAGGTTTTGCCCCAGGAACTCCAGCTCTGCCTGACTGTGAATGGAGGTCAGCTCTGCCTGGAACCACGTGCAGATGCGTTGTGCCTGGGCCCAGGATGAGTGGTGCTCAAAGAACTTGTACTCTGCATCCTGGAAGCGCAGCCAGTCCAGCGGGCCTGTGGGAGCAGCGCGGGGGTGGGAGCAGACGCCAGGCCGCTAGACAGGCCCTTGAAAGCTCTGGGCTTGGACAAAGCCAGAGCACGCAACAAGTGGCTTGCAAAGATGAACCTGGGACAGGCCCTTGGCGCGACCCTCCTTCCACACCACAGAAAGCAGGGCAGTGGTGTCCAGTGCGAGCTAACTTAGTCCCCCTGCGGGTAAAACCCTTGACCCGCTAGGGCCGGGATAGGGATCAGGTAGCCTGGGGGCCTCACCTTGTGGACCAGCATCTGGTTCCCGCACATCCACACCTACACAACAACAGAGCCAAAAACGTCAAGGGAGATGGGGGCCCGGATCCCCCAAATTCCTGGCTTCAGAGCCGTTTTGTCCAGCACTTACCCCACCCCACCCCACTTACTACCACATCCAACCTCTAGGGATCTTGCAGATCCAGTCAAGCTGCGTCTGGCACTGCATGGCCACCCACTGCAGGGAGGCCAGGTCCAGCACGGCGCAGCCTCGGATATCATCGTCATCATGACGGCTCCGGTCAAAATTGTGGTAGGAAAACTGGAGAGCAAGATAAAGAAGCAAAGAGGGATGTACAACAGGTAACCTACAAGTTCGGCATGAGCTGAGGCCGGCCATGCTGGGGGAGCATCCAGTCTTTAACCCGATTACTTTTAACCAACCCACATTGGCCAAAATCCCTGCCCATGCCAGGCCCCGCCAGGCCCCAGCGGTTGCCTACCCACCTCCCCAACCTGCCTCCTCCATGGCTCCTCACCCCTAGACCATCGCTCCAGCGCCAGCTCTGACCCTCGCTCGGGTCCCGGCGGTTCAGGCCAATCCAAAACCAGTGCTGCTCATGGTTCTCAGGCTCTGACTCACTTGGGTGGGGACAGAATAGAAGGGAAGTGAGAGTGGCTGGACCCGAAGATCGCACCGCACGGGGCCACTGCCAGCTGTCTCCTGGGCACTCTCCAGTGCCAAACCTCTCCATCAACATTGCAGATGGATGCCCCAAAACACTGTGGGATTTTTTTTTTTTTTTTTGACATTCCCTCCCTAGAGACAAGGAGGGCCAGACCAGGTGCCCTGCTTAACTCAAAAAGCAGTAGCCAGCCTGCCTCCCTGGCCCGTGTCCTCCTTCTGGGGTACCCTGCCAGCAGGAGTCGGCATGTTTTTTGCTTGGGGAGGTTAGGAAGTTGATGAGCGTATGGGGGAGGGGGGGAGGGGAAAACAGAGGATCTGGAGCTCAAAAAGACCTGGGTTCAAATTGTGATTCTTCAAGGACCCCCATGACACTGGGCAAACAGCTAACTCATCAGGACAAGCTGAGCATGAGCATGTCTGACGAACAGGGTGCCGGGCGATGTGAACAGCCCACACGCCATGGGCTGTGAGCAGTGAACATGGGCTGGTGTCATTACCAGTCAAGTGATGAAATCCTCACTGCTGGGAGGAGATAACCCCTGAAATTAAGATCTCGGGAAGCCTGGGTCCACTTGGGTTTTTTGTTTTTTCACCAATAGTAAATGATTACAATGCCATGTGCCATAAATTACAGAATTACAGACCTCCGAACCTACAGGGCAAAGATAGGATCTGGGCAAACTCCTCATCCCTTGCCTGAGCAATTTCAGCCTTTCTTCTTCTGTCTTTCAGGATGGTTTATTGAGAGGTGCGGGTTCTTAGGAAACCAGTGGCGGGGGCGGGGCATGGGGATCGGATCTGCAATGGGAACTGTATCTGAGAGACACAGATGTGACATCACTGGCTCTGGGACACTGGTTAGCAATAGGGTCTCCTATGAGTGGGTCGCCCCTGTACATTCCCCCAAGATTCCAGGAGACCATGGCAACTTGAAGGAGACAGGATAGTTCTGGCATTACTAACAGATATAGGTCTTTCCAAACCTCAGCTGGGCCCTCTGAGGACACCATCCATCTGCCTGCCTTCTCACCCCAAGCATGACAGAACCAAGCCTCTAGCAACCAAGCCTGTCCCCACCCAAGTGCGGGCCACCACACCCATTCAGTACCCAAAGATCTTGTTGAGCATGTTGGCCACAAAATGTTCCTCCTCAGAGCTGGCTAGACTCAGCAGCTGGGCCCCCAACTCCCGGCAGATCCCCAGGGCCTGAACCCAACTCTTCTTCTCCTGCAGCCGCTCTGAGCTGAACACCTGTGGGAACAAAGCCAGCTGTCTAAGCAGTGGCCATGGGCCAAAGGGCATCTGTCACCTCCTTATGACCGCAGTAGGATTAGGTGCTGTGGCTTCACCAGGCAGCGATAACCAAAGACAATCCCATCTCAGGAAGGCAGGTGATACCATCAGCTCCTGGCAAGAGCCCCTGTACCTCATCCTCAGACCAAGAGTTAGGCTCCAAGCAGAGCCCCAACTGACTGAGGACAGGTTCTTCCTACCCCCGCCCCCCCACCGACTTTAGTTTCTGTATGTAATAAAAGGCCTTGGAAGCCAGGCATCGTGGTACATGTGTGCGAACCTAGTACTTGAAAAATAGAGGCAAATGTTGTAAGTTCAAGGTTATCTTCAACTACATAGTGAGTTTGAGGCCAGCCTGGGCTATATATGAGAAGCTGGCCATAGTGGCTTATGCCTGTATCAGTACTTGAGAGGTTGAAGCAGGATTGCCAAGAGCTAGAGGCTAGCCTGGGCTACAGAGCAGGACCCTGTCTCAAAAGCAAATACAGAAATCTCAAACAACAAAGCAAATTGGTGGCTCCCAAGCTTGGCAAATCACCAGGCCCCACACAGACCTTCCAAATCCAAACCCAGGGCCTTGCGCATGCTTTCCCAGCAGAATCTCTTTTTCTCGGGGTCCCCAGGGGTTTCTGAAGAACATGCTGGGGTCTGGCTCCTTCAGCTCTTCACATCTACTAAGCACCTACTGCACATCAGGCCTCAGAACCCACTGACAAATTCTTCATCAGCAATGACTCCAGTCTGAGGTCTAGCCTGGGACCTCAGGGTCATAATGGTCCCCAGGCCTCCCCAGCTGAGCTACCTCTGTGTTCTTGTCCTCCCTCTGTGCCCCCCACCATGACAATTAGGGCATCCCACCTTATAGCAGTGTCGAAGTTTGGGGTCCGAGGCCCAGCCCTGGGGACAGGAGCCAGTGAGGCTGGGTGTGGGGTCTGGCCCAGGCAACTCTGGTGTCACGGGTGTGCCCAGGCTCTGTCGGCAGATGTAGCGAGCCCGGAATGATGTACAGTTCTTCACCTCCCATAGGCCCATGGCACTGCCCGTGGCCAGAGCCACACAGCCCCCACGCCTGTACCCTGAAAAGGAGAAAGAACTTGTCTCTACAGGGACGAGCTCTGGGGGGTCAGCACCCAAATGGGGGAAGGCGTGAGGCAGAGTTCCATGGCTACCTGCTGTGTAGGGGATATTTAGACTTTGTGAGCCATCTCATTATGTACCCCATTAGATTACAGGAAGGTTAAGAATGATACTGAAGCTGGGTGTAGTGGTACATGCACTTAATAATCCCTACTTAGGGGGCTGGGGCAAGAGGATTGCTGCAGGGCCAGCCTGAGCTACATGGTGAGACCCTTTCTCTAAAAAGAGACAACGAATGTGAAATTTGTACAGATATCAAGTATCTGCATTGTGTGCACATTACATATGCGATCCCTTTCCATAGGTTAAATATATACATTTAAGCCTCACACAACTCTAAAGGAACGCACACCATCACCCCCATTTGAACGGAGGCTCAGAGGAGGCTCAGCCTGCAAACAGCAGGGCCAAGGGTCTGAGCAGGCCTCTAGGTCCAGGGCTAGCCTGTCACACGGTACAACGGAACAGCTTACTGGGAAGGCCTTAGGTCCCGGCACAGCTATGGGTCTACCACAGCCCCTGCTTCAAGCCCGTCCAATGGGGTTAACAGCTCACCGGGCTGGTCTCGGTTCCAATGGGTGTACATGACGTCGTCCCCACTGAGCCAACGGAAGGAGCCTGTGCTATTGAGGTCTTGCAGGGCCGTCCAGAAGTACTCGCCTTCCCAGTTATAGATGAGGCTGCTGACGAAGGCCTGCTCGAATCTTCAGAAACAAGCCAGTCAGGGCCGGGCACTTACTAGTAGCTTCCCGCAAGTCCTGGACCACAGGCCAGACACGCTCCCCCCCCACCCCCCCCACCCCCGGAAACTCAAGTGCTATCCATGGCCAGTAACGTGCCCTGGAAAACGGGGGTGCCTGAGGGCTCACAGAGTAACCAGGCTCCCTCTATTGCCCACACTTTTATTTCTTGGGGATCCAGTCCCCACCCATCCCCACCCCTTATACTCTGCCTGAGGTCACCTAACCACACAACTCTTTCTTGTAACAAGAGATCATAAAGACCCTGAAGCACACTGAGGCTCAAAGGACTCTGGGTCCCTCTGGGCAGACTACCAGGAGATCATCCCATTAGGCAAGGTCACGGGAGAGGGTTGGCCAGGACTTCTGTCTGCCCTCTGTACCTGTTGGTGATGGTGACCAGCTGAGAGCCATGGTCAGTACACAGCCGCCGGGCATCACTGTAGGTCACTTGGCCCTCTCCCAGCCAGTAGCAGGATGGGCTATGCCATGTCCAACCCTGGCTCGAGAGAGAGGACAGACGAGGGGGGTCTATGGGAGGAAGGCTCCACCCTTACCTGCCCTTGCTTGAGCAGGAGTGACATCAGGATACAGCTGGATGTGTGCGGGATCCAGGGGACTAATTGGCTCCAGAGATCAGTGCCTACGGTATGATCCGTACCGGATCACTCTCTGCTCTTCCTACCAACCACGGTTGGACCGGGGTGGCGGCACTGCTCCGGGTAGCTGACTGACCTGCCCGAGGTCTGACTCTGAGAAATAAGCAGCTTTTAAAGCAGGAAGTACAGGAGCTGGGCGTACACCATAGCTCAGTGGTAAGAACACATGTCTAGCATGCGTGGGGTCTTGGGTTCAGTCCTCAGTACTGAAAACAAAAGCAGTCAGGGGTTGAGGAGTGGCTGAGCTGGTAAAGGGCTTTACCATGCAAGCATGGGGACCCGAGTTCAGATCCCCAGAACTCATGTAAAAACAAACAAACAAACAAAAAACCAAAACCAAAACAGGTGTGGTGGCCCGTGCTTTTAATCTCAGCTTGGAAGAGGAGGAAGCAGGCAGATTCTTGAGGGTCTGCTGGTCAGCCAACCTAACCTCCTGGGGAGCCCCAGTCTCCTGAGGTTGACCTTTGTCCCCAACACGAGCACAAATGCACGTGTACATACACACACATAAGCGTCTGCCATGTGCACACACGCTCATAAAAAGAAATACATGAGGCCGGGCGGTGGTGGCACACGCCTTTAATCCCAGCACTCGGGAGGCAGAGGCAGGCGGATTTCTGTGAGTTCGAGGCCAGCCTGGGCTACCAAGTGAGTTCCAGGAAAGGCGCAAAGCTACGCAGAGAAACCCTGTCTCGAAAAACCAAAAAAAAAAAAAAAAAAAAAAAAAAAGAAATACATGAAATAACCAGGGGCTGGCAAAGATGGCTCAAAGGGTAGAGGCCTTTGCTACAAGGACCTGAGTTCAATCCACAGACCTCACAGTGGAAGGAGAAAACTGATCCCAAAAGTCATCCTCTGGCCTCTACACACACACTATGACGTGAGCATGCCACACACTTACGATAGACACAAACACAGTAATGAGAAGTAAAACTACTAAAATAGTCAGGATTGATGGAAAAGAGCAGCCAGCTTGGACACCAGGGCTGGAAAGCTGTGCCGAGACGGCAGGATATAGAGGGGGCTGAGTGGTCCTCAGGGGTCTGCAGAGTGGCATCTGGTAGGATGTGCCTGGGCTGGGAGGGAGGGAGGCAGAGGCAGACCCTCATCAAAGAGAGAAGCCACCACCTCAGGTGCAGTGGCAGCTCCAGAATAGTGGCAGGAGTCAGGACATGGGTCGGGGAGGCACCCAGATGCCAAGCAGGGCCTAGGCAAAGACCCCTGGCTATCCAAGCACCCCCTGGACACAGCATCCACACACATACATGGCCTCCAGTCGCCTACTCCACGGCAGGCACTCACACCAGGACAGCGCCACGCCCTGAGCTCACTGACCCCCAGACTAGACTCCTCAGCTGGGTCTCTGGCAGCCTTCTTCCCGACTCCTGCAGCAAGTGTGATCATCAATCATGCCTTTGAGGGAGGGCTCGTCTGGGGCTAGGCTTGGGGAAGGAGCTTAATCTAAAGGAAAACACCTAGGAGTGAAACCTGAGGCGAGGAGCTGCTGAACACAGGGCCACAAAGGCGGCTTTATGAGCAGCCTCCCTACACGTCACTCCGCTCACACCCCTGCCGTACTGTGATGGCCACAAGGTCGGGGAGGCCCATCACCCACTTACCCTCCTTCACAGCTCACAGCCCCCCTCACCTCCCCCAAACTCTCCTGGCCCCCAGGGAGCTAAAGGATAAGAAGAGAGAAGGCCATCCCCACCAAGTGGCCTCTCTCCTGTTGTCAGACTGAGGCAGTGAAGAGAGGAGACGGGGTGCACAGAGCCAGCCCTGCACAGCCTACTCCTACCATGACTAGAACAGGCTTAACCATTTGGCTTCCTTGCACTTGGCTGTTGTAGGATGTAGCTTCCTTATGGAGAGAGATTCAGAGGTAGGGAGGGGTCTTCTGCTCCCCCCATACAGCTCCCCCAACCCCCTGCCCCTCAATATCGCTCCTTCAGGAAGGGGCATTTGGGAAACTAGAGGACAGGAGGATGCTGGGAAAGGCTGCAGGGTTTCCTCCGTCTCTCCCCGTCCACTCTGGGAGCCCCTTGGAGCCCCTGGGGCTGACCCCACCTTGGGCAGTTCCAAAAACACCCTCACCTTCCTGCATCCGTGGTCCTCCTCAGCAGCACCCTGGCTCAGCCGACCCGCCTTCTTGCAGATGGATGGCAAGGACTGGTTACAGGGACTGTCATTCCAGCGTCCTTCCTGGGGCACATGATAGGGGAGACTCACTCCAAATCTCTCCCTCCCTACAAATCATCCTGCCAGCCCTGTCCTGGACCTGAACCTGTCTCCAGCTTACTGTGTGATTCCTGGCAACGAGCTTCATTTCTCTGTGTCCCAGGTTGTTCAGTGGAGGGAGCAGAGCTAGTTCACAGGTAGATGAAAGAACAAGTTGTTGAGGGGCTGGAGAGATGGCTCAGTGGTTAAGAGTACTGGCTGCTCTTCCAGAGGACCTGAGTTCAATTCCCAGCACCCACAAGATGGCTCATAACCATCTATAACTCCTGTTCCAGATGGATCCAGTGCTGTCTTCTGACCTCCACAGGTACAAGGCATGAAGGTGGAATGCAGGCATGCATGCAGGCAAAACACCCAGGTGGTGATATTTTATCTGTGCACCCCAATAAAGTTTATCTGAGGACCAGAGGAAAAAGCCAGCCACTATAGTAAACACAGAGGTCAGGCAATGGTAGCACATGCCTTTAATCCTATCACTGGGAAGGCAGAGATCCTTCTTGATCTGGGAACAGAGCCAGGCATGGTGGTACATACCTTTAATCCCAGCACTAACCATAAAGGTCGGGAGGTCTGTACAGACAGGAAGTGACAGAGCTGGGCAGGAAGAGGAAGTGATATAGCTGGGCAGAGAGAGGAAATGAGAAAGAACAGAAAGGCATACAGGCATGGGTATACAGGAAGTAGGTCTCTTTTGCTGAGGGTCTCCAAGTGGTAAGAAGGTGGCTGGCTTCTTTCTGCTTTTCTGATCTCTTGGCTTTAACCCCAATATCTGGCTCTGTTTTTTGTTTTGTTTTGTTTGTTTTTTATTAATAAGACCATTTAGCAATTCGTCTACACACCCATACATATAAAAATAAACTTAAAACAAAAGTTATCGAATACTTCTGAACTGTTTCCGAAATTCTCCCTCTAATTACTTTGGATTGTGGGTAGTCTTAGGTAAATGAACTGTGAAAACTAAGTACGTGGGTATTGTTTTTAAGCTAAATCGCAACCTTAAGATTTTACCAATAAAGACTTGGGGGTCAGATGCTAGCTCAGAGAGACTGAAAAGCAACCAGCTGACCTGCCTCCTTAGCCGACTTCCCAGAAAAGAGAGTTTCTCTTCTGCTGTCTCAAACCAAAAAACCCTGCCAAACTCAAGGTCCCTCCCTACTACTTCCTGTGCATTTCTCTATCTGTTTTCTTGATTCCTTCATACTCTCTATAGCTACTTCCTGTCAACTAGTTGCTGGCTCTGCCTCTTGACCCAAGGTTGATTTTATTTAATTAGCACAATCTTGGGGTTCATAGTGTAATCAAATATTCTGCCACACATGGGTCTTACCCTTGGGACTACTGAAGAACTGGGTAGAGTAAATGGCTGGTGTGCCCAGACCTGAATCTCAGATGGTAAAGAGGAACACCTGAGCTTCCCTCAGCATCCCCAGCCTCCTAGTCAGCGCTGAGTCTGCTCCACCCTGACAACATGGCAACTACGCATCCCAGCACTCGGGAGATGCCTGCCTCATAGGAGACGCTCACCAAATAATTTAAATTTTTAAATAGAATCCCCTGATGCAAATGAATCGGCTGCTTAGCTCCACAGCTGCATCTGATATCAATCTATGCTCAGGGCTCAGGCTCTTGGTCAAAATCCTGCCTCAATTCCTTCTCCCATCCACCCTGAGTCTGAATCCAGGCATGGCAAACAGTCATCACCCCATGATTTCTTGAGGAGACAGAACCCTGAGCCGAGGAGGGTCCTGGAGGGCAAGGGCTGGCAGAGAATGTCCTTGCTTGCCCAGCCTCGCCATTGTGTAGGTTCTGGTGCCACCTGCCAGGAGGGAGGAACCAAGAATGGGCCTGCCAGTTTGCCTAAGGCTTCTGGAGAATTCTCTCTTCCAACCCTGGCTTCTGGAGAATTCTCTCTTCCAACCCTGGCTTCTGGAGAATTCTCTCTTCCAACCCTGGCTTCTGGAGAATTCTCTCTTCCAACCCTGCCGGTAACTTAGCTATGGAGGTGAAGGTGGGATTCAAACCCTGCCAGCCACTCCTGTGGCAGGAAGGGGCTTGGTGCCCACAGGAGGCTAATAGCAGGACACCTGTTTTTCAGCTAGGGGGAGGGCAACTGGAACATGGGTGGGGGGGGTGCTATGGTGCTATTATGAGGAAGGAGAGTCTCACCGGCCCCCAGATGGTGACACAGTCCTCCAAGCTGTCACGGAAATTGTTGGGTTCAAAGGGGTGCCAGTGGGTGAAGCTCACGAGGCTCCCATCAGACCACTCAAAGTTCATCTGCAGTTTCAAATCATTGAGGCCAATCCACAGCTCCTCCACCTCTGAGGTACAGCAGGGGAGGAGAGGAAGAGAGACAAGACATTGAAGTCAGCCTCAGACCAGCAATGAAGGAAAGAATATTCTTTGAGTTTCCTGGGAAAGAAGGGACTAGAGATACAGACCTCTCCCCCTCCCCAGCGCAGTGGCCAGGCAGCTCCTCACCTTGCTTGATCTGTTTGGTGATGAACTCCAGCTCAGCCATGCTGTGGATGCTAAGCAGGTCACCCCCACCCCGTAGACACGCCCTCTTGGACTCTTGCCAACTGCGCTTCTCAGCTTGCAGGCGGTAGCAGTGGCCCTGGAAGGGCTGCCAGCTGGGGTCACACTCCACCTTGACATTGGTCCACCTGTCTATGGAGAGAGGCACATCGATGTGCTCAGACAGAACCCAATGGGTGTCACACGCACACACCCTCCGCATGACAATAACCTTAAGATACTTAAAACAAAAAAATCCCCCATGACTCCTGGAGGCCTAGGGGTAGAAACCCAGTGATAGCAGAGTCCAACCACAGGACAGGCCCTCTCCGGCCGAGATGGGCAGGTGATGGGACACACTAGCTTCCTTCCTAATCCAGTATCGCCTGCAAACAGGGTTTCCAGCTAAGAGAATCCAACTTATCTCAAAGCCCCTTTGCTTATTAAATGGAACCTCCAACAAATAACATTCACAGAGAACCCCCTCTCTGGTGGCCTGGGTAGTCTTGGGTAAAAGAAATGTGGGAAGCCTTGAGTGAGTAAGGGGGCCCTGTGTGACCAGAGGTGGGGTGAGCAGTCAGGAATATCACAGGGCACATCAAGTCTGGCAGATCGATCACACCCCTTTGCTAGGATCCCTCGCCAGCTCCGCCCCTCTCCATACCTCCTCTTGCTTCTGAAGGCCCTTTCCTGTACCCACAGAGGTGACTTTTGGGTTTGTCCGCTAGGGAATGGGGTCTGAGGGCAGCTAAGGCAAACAAGTCCTCACTTGGGTCTTGGCAAAAGAAAACAAAATTTCATCCAACCACCCACAAAGTCAGGCTCAGGCAGGATTCTGCCTAGGCAAGAGAGAGGATGTGGGCCCATCCTGTGTATTGCTCCAGATTAGAATTCTAATACCAGCTCCACCGTGGTCAGCTTTGGGGTGCTCCCACCATACTTCTTGCTAGAGACTCCTCAAAGTGGGTGGGCTCAGAAAGGGAACAGCTCTGCTCTGTGGCGCAGGAGATGTCAATCATCTTTTGTTAGCCAATGGGTTAAGACTCCAGGCTGCAGCCCAGAAAAGATTTTTAGTAGCTATTCATATCCCAGGGGCCTGAGGGAAGGAAGGGTCCTCTGGAAATGTGACCCCTGCTTTGGAAATGACATGTCCTTCATAATGAGACTGTCCAGAACACAGAACTCATCTTATTGCTTAGATTAGGCCTCCTGCAAACAGCTGGGGGCTGAATGGGGACAGGAGAGGCAAATCCAAGCCACAGATGGGGTTTCGGGTCCCAGTGGCTAAATCAGGACTCCCCACATGAGCCACAGGGAAAGATGGCTCACAGAGCCCTCTCCCTCTCCCTCTCTGTGGAGGTTTCCATGGATATACTATATTTTCTTTGTCAAAATCCCTACTTTAGCAACCCACAGCTACACAAGCTGAACAACGTAACCCCTCCAGCTTTACAATGGCAAGTGCCAGCCCCAGAGACACTCCTCAGGCCAGGCCAGGGCTCCAGCTTTACCATAACTTAGCAAGAGGGAAAGCATCCATTCCCAATTTGCAAGTGAGGATTCTACACCTCAGAGACCCAGCTGCATGTCCAAGGTCATATGCCAGAGGGGGGACAGTCCCCAGAGCAGGCCCCACCCGTCACCCCACACTCCATCTCTCCCAGGAGGCCTCCAGATTTATCTCTTTGAATCACACCTTCAAGTGAGACACTCCCTGGCTTAAAAGCCCACAGAAGCTTCCCAAGGGCTACCCAGCCCCACTCAGACTTCGGAGACCGGCTGCAACCTGCCTTTCTGCGCTCAAGTCGAATGCACGCCCTGCTTCAGAATCACCCGGGGGGAGCGGGGTGTCTTGTTAAATGCAGGTTCTGATTCAGGTAATCTGGGGTGGGGCCCCCTTGAAAGCATTGCTAACAGGCCTTCAGGTGCTGCTGGGCTAGTGTCGGGTTCCCTCTAAAGGACAGGGCTCCATCTCTCAGCACTGCAGGCATCCACACCTCCCACAGGCAGCTCCCGCTGCCAGAATCGGGCTCCTCCCACACCTGTGTGTGTGTGTGGGGGGGGGGGGGGTCAGAAGACAACCTTGAGTTTTCCTCCTTAGGTGGCATCCTTTTTTTTTTTTTTTAAAGTCTCTTGCTGACCTGGAACTTGCTGACCTGGAGGCCAGTGAGCCACAGGACCCTCTTGTCTCCCCAGCACTGGGATTCCAGATGCACCCCCACCATACCTGGCTTTTTATTTGAATGTGGGTGCTTTGGATTGAGCTCAGGTCTTCGGCCCCCAGCCCTCCTTCTGCCTTTTAAACTATCAACCTGGAAATCTCAAATCCAGCATCACGTTCATGAAAACCCTCAACTCCCAGAAGCTCAATCACTCCCCCCCCCCACATTCATTTCATATTTTCTTGGCCCACAGCTCACAGTATTCTAACTAAGTATTAAGATGCCCGTGACCTCCGGCAGGCTGCGGTCTCCACGGGCCTAGTGGATACCGCCAGCCTTTAACACAGTTCCCAACAAAATGTTCACCCAATGAATTAACGGCACGTTTTCCAGGCTTGCTGAATAATCAATAGAGAGTCCGAGTCACTTGAGTCTGTAGGGACCAGGAAAGGCTGACCTGGGCTGTGGCCCTGCCGGCCTTGGCCTCCTGTGACCTGGCTCACCTGGCTGGCTGGGCTCGGCTGTGGCATTGGGCTTCTTCTTGCACACGTAGGGCAGGGCGATGCTGCAGTCATAATTCTGCCAGCCACCTGAGGACTCGGTCCGGATCACTCCACAGTTCTCCTCACCTGGGTTGTCCGGCTGATCTGTGGGACAGGCAGGGTGCCAGCACCCCGGGAGAGGCAAGCTCATACTGTGCCCTTTTCCGGGCTCCCTGTCTCCTTTCCCTCCCTGGGATGTCTGCATTAGCAGAGAAGCCCAGCCCTCCACACAGCTTTGTCCATCCCACCCCTGGGTCACCCCGCTGTCTAGCGTGGGCTCATGCCGTCCTAACCCCCTAACCGGCAATGTATACTTCAGCCCTACCTCCCCGGCGAGGCCCTGGGTACACAGCCGCAGCTGCGTGTGTCTAAAAGCGGTGACTCGAGACTGCGGTTGGGTCCAAGCCCTGGGCTGGGCCAGGACTCAGCTGACTGAGCGGGTGCCTAGCTGGCGGTTCCCACTTCACACCAAGGCACTGGGGCACATTCCAGGAGGGGGCGGAACCCCGGGCTTCCCACCTCTAGCGCAGGGTAGAAGGAAGCCAAGCATCCGTGGGGTCCCCGTGTCTCACCGTTCTCCCAGTTGAGGTACTTGAGGGGTGAGTTGTCCGACCACTGCCAGCCTCCGCTGGTGTCCAGGTCGTTAAGGCCAATCCACAGTGTAGAGCTGTAGCCCGTGAGGAGTCCTGGCAGAAAAAGTGGACACTGAGAAAGAGGAATCCCGGTCCTCTGCCCTGCCGCCCACTCTCTCTTCACGTGCCCCTCCCGGAGTCCAGGGTCCTGCCTGGGGGCAGGGGGGCTGATCTCAGATTGCTGGTGTCCCCCACCCCCAGGCCCGGTTCAGACTTAAATCGAGAGGCTGAGCCACAGGGGGGGCTGCCCTCCACCTCACCATTGATGTAGGTCTGCTCGTGGATCTCCGTGATGCTCAGCAGGTCCGCACCCTGCTGCTCGCAGCTGGCCCAGGCCTCCCTCCAGGACAGCGTGGATTGGAAGTTAAATTGGTAGCAGCTGTCTGTCAGCTGGTCTTTGTCCCAGAACGTCTCACAGTCGTTACCTGCCACCACCACAGATGGACCATAGGTCCCTCCCCAGCTCCCATGCAGGCTACACCACCGAAGAGGGACTTCCGTTCTTCGGACCTCTCGGAGTCTGTCTGCCCCCCACGCCCACCCCACCTCCGCTCCCTGTTCCTCCCTCCAGGGCTCTCCCACTCTGTCTGCTTCTCACTCTTGATGGGGCAGAATCCCCAGCGCTCATCTTTGCCATAGTCCTGGGTAGTGGCACACCACAGATGCCCATCCTCCCGGCCAGTGCTGGTGCAGCTGTGGAACCACTGGTTGTCGTATTTGAAGGGGATGGTACATGGCTTCCCGTGGGAGTTTCCCTGGATGGTGTAGACCTCTATAGGAGAAGAGAGCCATGCCTTGGTGGCCGGACCCCCACAGGCTGCCTGCCCCCTCCCCCCCCCCCACCAAGGGAAAACCCACTATAACTCAGGAGACTGGGAATAGGGGAGTTGGCAGAGCCTGAAGAGTCTGGGGTTAATGGCTTTAAAGAGAGAACCGACTCTTGTTATTGGGACAGCCTAGGAACACGGGGCGGGCCTACTGCACACCCCCATTAGGTGAGAAAAAGGCTTCCCAACCCCTCCAATGCCTTTCCAATGGCACAGAGGGCTGAGCCAGCCAACCAAGGCTCCCGGCTGCTCCTAAACGTTCTATCTTGGAACACAAGTGTCCTTCCGAGAAAGAATTCCAAAAAAAACCGGATCTGTCACAAGATCTTGAGTGACTAAGGTCCCCATTAACCACCTACAAAACCTGTGTGGTGTTGTCATGGGGTCTCTCAAGTGAACGTGGGGGAGGGTCATTTAACTTTAAGGTATTCATTTTTGAAGTCTTATAAGCAGTATTAATCTTGAATTATTTTAATATACTGTCAGAATTTTTTAAAAATTGATTGCATTTTACTGGGGGGGGGCAGTGGGACACACACATACACACACACATAATATATAAAAGCCAGAGGACAACTTGTGGGAGTTGTGGGCCCCAGGGATTGGACTCACGGCGTCAGGCTTGGTGACAGGTGCGTGCCCCCCCCCCCCAGCGGTCTCACCATCCCCAATGTCATGTTCCTATTGTCCTAATGCAGCTTAGGGGCGGCTCTCTTGGCCCCTCCTCCTATCTCCTCTCACTTCCAAATGCTTGCAGCACCTCTTCCTCCACCCCATAGCCCAGGCTAGCCTCCAATGTCCCGAGTAGCCGAGGCTGGCCTTCGTCCTCCTGCCCCACCGCCCCAGGGCTAAGAGCCACGATGCTCCCTTAAATGCTTCCATGTCTTAATAGCCCGAATTCTCTAAGGCCTTTAGCTGGGCTTAGCACAACTCCAGGCTCAGCACAATCCTCTTTATGGTGTCAGCCCTTTTCCAGAAAAATCAGATTAGTCTCCGTAGCCGCTTCACTTCCTGGCACGATGCGACTTTCCCCGGGCGTACGGGGAGTCCTTGCCTTGCATATTCTCTGTCACTTTATGGGATGGTGCAAGCTAATTTTGAAATTTTCATTATTTTTACTTTCTAATCTTTAATTTTTTTAGTGTGTTGCGTGCGCGCGCGCGTGTGTGTGTGTGTGTGTGTGTGTGTGTGTGTGTGTGTGTGTGTGGTGTTTTACCGGACGACTTTCAGGAGTTATTTCTCTACTTCCACCATGAAGGTTTCAGGCACCTTTACCCACTGAGCCACCTTGTTTGGCCTCAAATTCTTAATTTTATGTGTGCGCAGCTCATGCAAAGGTGTTTACATATGTGCAAATATGTATTCACAGGCGTATGTGCATGTGGAGCTAGATGTCAGCACCAGCCTCCAGGTCCCTGTCTGGCTGTCTCCAGGCTCAAGGCCTTTGCACTCTCTCCTCCAGCTGACAATTTACATTTCAGAGGAAAAAGATAGTTACATCTTCAGAAAGGCCCTCCTGGTCTCCTAAGGAACCAATATCCTCTGTAGAATTGTCTTTCAATGTTTACTTCTGATCTTTGTTTTTGCCATCTGGGTTATCTATAAGCTATCCACTTTGGGTTTTTCTTTTCTTTCTTTTTTTTGGGGGGTGGGGTGGGAGTGGGGGTTTGAGACAGTGTAGCCCTGGCTGTCCTGGAACTCACTCTGTAGACCAGGCTGGCCAGAAATCCATCTGCCTCAGTCTCCCGAATGCTGGGATTAGGGGAGTACACCCCCACCGCCTGCTGCACGTTGGGTCTCTCTACCACAGGGTCTCTCGTTAGCCTGGGGCTTATACAGTCAGCCAGGCCGACTAGTCTGGAGCCTCGGGACCCTCCTGGGTCTGCCTTCCCAGTGCTGGGATTATAAGCATGTTGCCCGACACATGGCTTTTTATGCTGACCCTGGGGATTTAACCAGGGTCCTCATATTTAGGTCACAAGCACTTGACTGACTCAGCCTCTAATTTTGAATTATTTTTTTTATGGTTTATTTACTTTAATTGTACGTACGTACGTCAGTGTTCTGCCTGCATGTATGTCCCTGTGAGGGTGTCGGATCCCCTGGAACAACTGAAGGAGTTGTGAGCTGCCATGTGGGTGCTGGGAATTGAACCTGGGTCCTTTGGAAGAGCAGCCAGTGCTCTTTTTTTTTTTTTTTTTTTCCCCCCCCCCCCCGAGACAGGGTTTTTCTGTGTAGTTTTGGTGCCTGTCCTGGATCTCACTTTGTAGACCAGGCTGGCCTCGAACTCACAGAGATCCACCCGGCTCTGCCTCCCTAGTGCTGGGATTAAAGGCCTACTTTTGAATTTTTTTTTAAGAAAATCAAATTAAACCCTTTGAAGTTAATTTTCCTAATTATTTGAAACTTCTTCCTATTAAACAGTGACTGCCAAGGGTCCACAGCAGTCAAAGGCCTTGTCACCCTAACCCTGTCCCTTTGGCACCTCTTGCCTGCAAGGAGCCCCTTACCATAGTAGGGCCGAGCACACAGGTCCTCTTCAGTGCCATAGATGCTCCACTGGCCGCTGCGGGTCTGGTCACCCCGCTCAAGGGCGCCAGGCTTGGAGGCATTGCTAGCACGGGCCCCCAGAAGCAGGGACAACTGGTCCCCTAGTGTACGACAATGCCAGCGGAGACTCAAGGCCTCTCGATCGCATTCATACATGCCCAGGGAAACTGTGGTGTTGGCAACCGGCCAGCCTGTTCCTAGGCACTGCATGGCACCCAGGTTGAAGAGTCGATTCCGGGAGACCCACTTCCAACGCTGGGCTGGGAGACTGGCATTGCAGACTGGGGTGACTCGGACCTGCACACCCTGGGCCTCCAGACAGCCCTGCATCCCCTGGCTGAAGATGAGGAAGACGTCAGGTTCTAGAAGGAAAGACAGGACAAGAAGTCATCATACCTTGGCCTTGATGACTGCTAAGGCCTACAGGCACTAACCATTGCCCAGTACTTGTCTCATGTGTTAAATCACTTGGTCCTCCCCAGTTTAAGGTAGGGTGAGGGGCACAGCTATGCCCCTGTACCCAGAAGTGGCATAGCCCATTCCTGTTTAGTTCCATCTCCACCTGGAAGGAGGATCCAGGCATCTGCCCAACTCTAAAATCAAACCCAACTCTACAGAGCACATCCAGTGCCTCTTACACATGTGCCCTTTATCTGTGGCTTCATTTTCTTCAGGGCCAGTTACCTACTGACAACAAATTCCTAAGATATTAAATGGAAAATTCTAGAAATAAATAATCCCTACATTTTAAATAACTGTCATTACAGTATTTTTATGATCATCTCATTTCCTTATAGTGGTGGTTGCCCCCAAAGGGAGTGGCACTATTAGGAGGTGTAGCTTTGTTGGAGTAGGTGTAGCATTGTTAGAGGAAATATGAGACTGTGGGGGTGGGCTTTGGGGTTTCCTATATGCTCAAACCACACCCTGTTGGGAGTGGTGCTGCCTAGTCTCAGGTCAGCGAACAAATGCCTGCCCAACAGGTCTCCGAGAGGCAAAGCCCATGGAAGACAGTCTCTCACTTGGCAAGGACCAGTGGACCACAGGGCTGAGCAGGACTTTCTGAATTCATGCAGCTTACGGTCTTTTTTCTTTCACATTATATTGCTGATTTCTTTGGGCGGTTTTTAGTTTTACTTTGTCAGTCACACATACAACAGCTATAATTTTCCCTGAAAACTCTGTTCTTTCTCGAATGGTTTCCCCTTAGAATCAGCAGAGGGCTAATGCTTCTCAAATTTCTTATCAGGAATTACTACAACTCCTAATCCTGGGAACTTTTCTGAGACAACAGAGACAATTCGGTGCATATGAGAAAACAACACTTGGAACATTTACCTTGTCTCAGTTCTGGAAGGGAGAGTGAGGCATACATACAGAGAATAGGAAAAAAAGCCTCAGGAATACACATAGTGCCAACTGTTTAAAGTAAGTTCCCTGGACACCAAGCATAAAGAATCAACGGTAGGATCTGGTATGATCCAATGGGGAAAAAATGTGATGCAAAATATGGGATGGATAGATCCATCTTTACCATACACAGGAGCTTATATTGGTGGAAGAAGTACAGTATAGTGGGATGGGAAAAGAGTGCCTTACCCAAGTCTGCCTTCTACAGAGAGACTGAGACATGGGACCTCTTGTAGAAAAGGGAACTGTATGAAAGCATATGTTACAGACATGAAAGAATTGTCTGGGTTTGAATATTGTTGTCCTTAAAGAATTGTAACCACAGCCAGGCAGTGGTGGCGCATGCCTTTAATCCCAGCACTCGGGAGGCAGAGCCAGGAGGATCTCTGTGAGTTCTAGGCCAGCCTGGGCTACCAAGTGAGTTCCAGGAAAGGCGCAAAGCTACACAGAGAAACCCTGTCTCGAAAAACCAAAAAAAAAAAAAAAAAAAAAAAAAAAAGCATTGTAACCATGTCCATCACTTTTTAAACTCTGTAACCGCAGGTAGCTGCCGGCTGACTTGAGTGTTGCAAGAGCAGGATGTGTCTGGCTTGATACTTAGTTAAGCTGCAAAAATGCTGAACTCTGTGTCTAGAATAAGGTTATGTAGGGTATGGGAAAGTATTTGGGGAAAAAGGGGAACAAAGGTTTTTTTTTTTTTAAATTACGATGTGTTCCTTAAAATACAATGTATTTCTTGAAAGTCAAAAATAGGAGCCTGTAATAAAGCTGTTCGTGTAAGCCTCATAGAAAAAACTCTGTTAAAGTATAAACAAAGACCGCTCAAGCTATTTAGGGGCCACTTGAATGCAATCCACTTGGCGGTCTGATTTCTTCCTTGTACCGACACCCCTTCCCTGTCTCAAGACCTGAACCAGAGCTGAAGCTGAACCCCAGCAACACCCAGTGTCTCAGGCCACTTCCTGTGACCTGCAAGATACAGAACTCTCAGCGCCTTCTCCAGCACCATGTCCGCCTGCATGCTGCTTTGCTTCCCGCCATGACATTAATGGACTAAACCTTTGACTATAAGCAAGCCACTCAAATTAAATGTTTTCCTTTATAAGAGTTGCTGTGGTCATGGTATCTCTTCACAGCAATAGAAATCCTAAGACACATCATTAATTTCTTACAATTCCCAATTTATTTATGTCCATGTTTGGTTGTTTTCCAGTCTCAAGGCCTTTGCACTATTTCCTCCACCTAACAATTTCACATTTCAGAAGACAAACAAACAGACAAACAAAAAAGGCCAATGCCTTTAATTCCAGCACTTGGGAGGCAGAGGCAGGCGGATCTCTGTGAGTTCGAGGCCAGCCTGCTCTACAGAGTGAGTTCCTGGAAAGGCTCCAAAGCTACAAAGAGAAACACTGTCTCAAAAAACCTTAAGAAAGAAAGAAAGAAAGAGAGAGAGAGAGAGAGAGAGAGAGAGAGAGAGAGAGAGAGAGAAAGGAAAGAAAGAAAGAAAGAAAGAAAGAAAGAAAGAAAGAAAGAAAGAAAGAAAGAAAGAAAGAAAAGAAATCAGATTTTCAGAGACCCTCTGTTATCTCCTAATAAACCATGGTTACCCTCTATTTTATGCTTTGATTATAATTTTCCTTGCAATATTTACTTTTGATTTTCCCCCTACATCTGACGTATCAATGAGCCAGCTGTCTGCATTATCTGGTCATTTTTTTGTCTACTAGACATTGTGGATGATATCTACTAATTGTTTTAGAATTCTTTATTTGATGTGTATGTGTGTATACCTGAGTGTATGTATGTACACCACATACATGCAGTACTTAAGGATACCAGAAGAGGACGCTGGATCCCTTAGAGCTGGAGTTACATGTGGTTGTGAGTTGTCTGATGTGTGTGCTGGGAACCAGGCCTGGGTCCTCTGGAAAAGCAGCAAGTGCTCTTAACAGCTGAGTCATCTCTCCAGCCCCATGTCTCCTTAATTTTATTACATATCAGACATCACAGGTGTTCTATTATAGGCTGGGCCTTGTGGATGATGTGCTATAGGGAATGTGATATTTTTAAATTTTCCTATAAAGACTGTTGAGTTCTGTTTTTTCAGGCAGTTACATTCACAGTGGGTCACTTGGATCCTGTGGAAGCTTGGTTACAGGCTTTGTCATGCCTTGAGTCTCAGGGTGTACGCCCTAGCCTTGGACTCAGCCTTGAAGTGAGGCCCTCCTGGAGCTTTAGGAGAAAACCTCAGGAGGTGACCTCAGGTGACAACCTCAGGAGGCGACCTCAGGTGATGACCTCAGGCCTCCTTTGACTTGGTGGCACTTTCTTGGAAACTGCTCAGGAGACAGCTTAAACTTCTGCCTGCAGATGCTCCTTCTGGCTGGATGTGGGGACCTGTGTTCTTTCCCTGCATATGACAACTTAGGAACCACCGAGGCTCTGAAGAGTCTGTCGGAAGAACTTCTGTAACTGCTTCCTGTCTAGAATCTTCCCTGTTGGCTTTCAACCTTTTTAGTAACCCCAAACTCGGATCTGTTTCCGATCAGCCCCTCAAGCTGGGCAGTGTGCTAAGGGGAAAAGTTGCTCCACACATCACTCACCTAGTTTTCTTTTCCTTTTTAAGAATATACTTTCTTTTTTGTTAATTTTTATTACATTTTAAAATTTACCCCCTGCACGTGTGTGTGTGTGTGTGTGTGTGTGTGTGTGTGTGTGTGTGTGTGTGTGTACGTGTACAATTTGCTGGAGTCAGTTCTCTCCTTCTACCATTTGGATCCTGGGATTGAATTCGAATTCGAATCACCAGGCTTGGCAGCAGGCTGAGCCATCTCGCCCTCCTTGCTTTTTTCTTTCAAAGATTTTTCTCTTTCCACACCTGTCTGGTTTTAGTTATTCTCTACTGCCTTCAGACCATCATATTTTATTCTTAGTCTCTAAGCACTCTTGGCTATAGAGTTAGACTTCCACAAGCTAGGCTGCCATTTCTAGAAGCAGAATGTATTATCCCACGTGTTCTACTTCTTGTTTCCCCTCTTTCCTCTAAGCTCCTGAGAACTTTCTATGGCTCCTCCATCACTGTGCCCCTGGCTCCTATAACCCTGACACACAGCAGCACTCAGCACACACTGGGTAGCAAGCGCATGCGCATGAATAAATCTCATGTCTACGTTATAATTAAACCAAGCCTGTCCTCCTCCTCATCCGAGCTGCTAGATTCGTTTTTTCTAATACGAATTAGAATGCCACAAACTCCTGTCAAAATACCGTAGTGGGAGGCCCAGTGGGGTCCTGTCCCTCTAGCCTGATAGCACAGTGTGTATGTGTGTGTGTGTGTGTGTGTGTGTGTGTGTGTGTGTGTGTGTGTGTGTGTAGGGGTCCTCTTTGGCAAAATGCACATGAGCTTCCCACAGGACCATCTGGGTGGCTGCCACAGCTAAACTTCCAATCACTGGCTCCTCCACCCTCGATCTGCTCCTTCTTTCTCCTACAGTCTCGAGTATTTACATCCCTCTCCAAATATCTATTTTGAAATCTTAACCCTGGGTGTGATGGTGTTAGGGTGTGGGCCTCTGGGAAGTGCTGAGGTTATAAGGGTAATAACATTAATTAATAGGATTCATGCCCTTATAAAAGACTCCCTAGGGAGGGCTGAGGATGTAGCTCTGTTAGTACAGTGCTTGCCCAGAACACACAAAGTCCTGGGTTCAATCCTCAGTACCACATAAACCGGGCATGTTGGGTGCATGCCTGTAATCCCACCACCAGCAATCAGGAGGTGGGAGTGGGGGGGAGCAATTCATGATCATCCTTGGCTAATGGAATTCAAGGCCAGCCTGAGCTAACTGAGTCTCCCGCACTTCCAACCTATGAGGTAATAGTGAGAAGATGGCTGTGTGTAGGAGGAATGAGCTTCGCCAGACCCTGAAGCTGTTGACACCTTCATCTTTGACTCCATAATTTCCAAATAAATCTCTGTTGTTTATAACCCTCCTAATTGTGATATTTGTGATGGACACAAATGACTCCCTATTTCTGGAATATATAACTGGGCCCAGGATTTGATCCAGACCTACACAATATTCCTTTAAGTTTTAGTATCTTTGTGTGAGTGCAAGTTTGTGTGTGTATGTTTGTGTGTGTGTTGTGATGTATGCACATGTCATGTATATGGGTGCATGAGACTGTATTCCATGTTTGGAGGCCAATATCCTGACTTCCTGCTCTCTGTCTTATTCTCTTGAGACAGAGTCTCTCACTGCGCCAGCGAGGCTGGCAGCCGACAAGCCCCAGAGATCTTCCTGTCTCTGCCCCACACGGTGCCAGGGTTCTAGGTGCACGCACAGCCACACCTGGCTCCACCCACCCCCGGACACAGGAGATTGACCGCAGGTCCTCGCCCTTGTCTGAAATTTCACTCCAGGGAAGACAGCAGCAAATGAAAGCGGCCATAGCAAGGGGCCAGGGGAAGGGCCTGGGAGCAGAAAAGAGAGATACTGTTGCTTGCTTTTCTAAATGCTTCCCAGAGATAGGACTGAGCGATATGGCTCAAAACTTCTGGCTGGTGTGAGCTCCCAGTGGGACAGTTTCTTTTTCTTGTTCCCAGGCAGATAACCCACAGGCATACCAGCTCAATGGCAGTCAGACTAAAGTTGATAAATCTCAAATGGAAGGACCAAAAGAGTTGGGCGGTGGTGGCGCACGCCTTTAGTCCCAGCACTCAGAAGGCAGAGGCAGGCGAATGTCTGTGAGTTCGGGGCCAGCCTGGTCTACAGAGTGAGTTCCAGGACAGCCAAGGCTACACAGAGAAACCCTGTCTCAGAAAATCAGAGACAGAGAGAGAGAGAGAGAGAGAGAGAGAGAGAGAGAGAGAGAGAGAGAGAGACCAAAAGAGGTCCACACCAGTTAGCAAAGGCCACGCCTGGGATGCCCAACCACTACACCTTTTAGGACCTGGGTTCCCTCCTGTCCCGTGAGACATGGTTGCAGGCCTCCTATGACCACCCTAGTTCTGGGTTCAAACCCACCTAACTTCTTGGAGCACTTGCTAAGATACGAAGCACATTTCAGGCAATAATGGACCCTAAGGAAGTTTCCATCACCTACCACCATCTCTGCCCTCTTGGGATTTGTAATCCTGTTAGAAAAAGACAACGACTTTGAACAAACAGGCCTGTAAATTCAAGGTGTCTGGTTGGGTGTATAAGAAAGATCTCAGTTGGCTTCTCAGGGTCAGAAAGCCAGCTCAGGACAGAGCTCTGAACACCGAAAGATCCAGAGGCAGAGAGAAAGAATGGAAGATCCAGAGGCAGAGGGAAAGAAGGCAGGTCATGAGCTGCCAGGCAGTGACTGAAAACAGGCCCTGGATGAGGAACAAAGACCCTAGGGGAGCTGGAGAGCAAAGGAGAAGCGGAGGGAATTCCTGTAGGTGGTTCTCGGGGACCCAGCCAAGCCAGGGGCCAGGGCACTTGGACATAGTGCAGGGACGTAGCCTTGGCAGAGCAGAAAGCGCTGCTCAGGGAGCGAAGGGGATGTAGGCTTGCTGAGGACTGCTCCAAGTTCTTCGAATCAGTGTTCTCATCAATCTCATACGGGGGAGGCGGGGGAGGGGGGCACGGGGTACGGAGACTTAATGCCCCCAAAGGGCCCCTCCAGCCTCATTCATACCCAAGCACACCCACACACCTGGGAGCACAAGATGCCAGTGCCCATCTCAGAGATTCCACCCCCCTCCACCTCCCACCCTCCTATCCCCCACCCCCTCCACCCCCACCCCCCCACCCCCACCCCACCCACCCCCCGCGCCACCCTTACCAGGATCTCAGATTGTCCTGCCCAGGGACAAAGTGACCACGTGTATATTTGTTGGCAATCATCTCATGTCTGGGACAGTGCTACCTGTCAAGTTGTGGTTCAATATGCATTTGTGAATGAATAAGGGAATGAAGCTAGTCAGTGACCTGTGCACTGGGCATTGGTTGGATGTGAGCCACGCATTCATTCAACAAATGTTTGTTAGGAATTTCAGGACTAGGGACGTAACTGTGTTTAAGTTGCTCAGCAAGTACACGGCCCTGTGTTCAACCGCCAGCAACACACACACACACACACACACACACACACACACACACACACACACACACGCACACGCGCGCGCGCACACACTCAGTATTCATATTTGAAATTTACAAGCATATCCACCCAGCATGGAGACACATACATGCCTTTTATCCCAGCCCTTGGAGTTGAAGGCAGGAAGGGGGTCATCCTCAACTACACAGCAAGTTGAAGGCCAGCCTGAGCGACATGAGACCTGGTTAAAAATCAAAAACAGAGGCAGGGAGGGGGAAGGAGTTTCACAGGTGCCAGGCCTGGTGCCAGGCCTTGAGGACATGGCGGCAGATCCCAGCCCTCTGGGATCACAGTCTGCTGAATTGAGGGAGAGGGAATGGAGATGACGGCAGAATCCGTAGCCTCGGCGAGCCAGTCTCTTGCCCTTTGTTGTCTGCCTAGCAAACTTCCCATTTCTTCTCCCCCCTCCCCCTCCTCTTCTTTCTATATAAATGATAAGCTACAGCTGCGGGGGGGGGGGGGGGGGCGGGGCGGGGAGACACACGACAAGGCTCACTCTTGACTGATGACGGCATCTGATCTCCTTGGATACCATGGTACAGCTGGCACAAAACTCAAACCAGGCCAATCAGAGAATGATTCTAAAATAAAGTTGTCTTTCTGTACAGATCTCTAGACGGAGGCCGCCAACAGCCACGTTTCCTATCCTGAAGGGGTCCCGTAAAAAGAAACAGCGCCCAATACTGGAAGGAGAAGAAGCATGTTCTGGTAACTCCGGCATCAGTCTCCAGCCCTGGGCTCCTGCGTCTCTCCCAGGGCTCTCTGCCTTCCGTTCTGTGAATCACCCAGGACCGGGACCACGTTTCCTCTTTTTGCAGTGTTGGGGGTGGAACCCAGGGTCTTTAAACACCCTGAGCAAGTGCTCTGCCCCTGAGCCACACCCTCACTTTGTGGTGAACTTGCCTGCTTTAGGCTTCTGTTCTGGTAATTGCAGGAATCCTTGGGACCAGAACCCACCATCTCCCTTCCTCTCCAGGAGGAGCCTGCACCAGGATCCCTCTGCCTTTGCCAGACCAGTTTCTTGGTCTGCCTTGGCATGTGAATCCTTTCAGGGGAGGCTGGACCCCTCAGTGCATTCTCCTGACCACCCTCTGGCTGCTCCCCTAGCCCACCAGCCCTCTCAGGCCACCTTAATGACAAGCCTGTATGAAGCACGGTCCTAGGAACCCCACACAGGGAAATGAAACATGAGGGAGCTGACATGGCCTCTGCCCTGGTGCTGTTTACAAGGAAGCTGAAGAGACACATCCTGAAGCAATCCATGAAAAAGTTACAAGCCACATGTCAACACATGTGCAAATCGCTCAGCCTGAATTCATCCTGCACGGTTGGAATGAAGGTGCTGGATAGAAAAAGACTTTCCAGGTAACTCAAGTCCAATAGGAATCTCTCCGGTCCTGCCACAGAGACCTCAAAGCAATGGCCAGAGAAAACCGTGTAGACGTCCAGGTCATTGCCATGGAAATGTATTCCCATGCACAGAGGCAAGTGGGTTTTAAAGTTATGTGCCTCGGTGGAAGAGAGGCCTGTCTTCTTCTCTCAAAGTCTCTTTCCCTTCCCACACACACACAATGCTCTGCTGGAGTCCCCGGGCCAAAAGGCTTGCTGTAGGTTTTATTTCTCCACAGAAACCCTGGTCGCTGCTCTTGCGGCTTCCCGGATTCCTCCAGAGCAGACCCAGCCAGAGGGCTGAGGCCCCGGCTAAGCAGCTGCTCTCGACAGCAAGCTGAGACGTCACCACTCAAGGAAGCAGTTGAGAAGCTAATTCGCGCACAGCTCCTGGCGCGCGCGCGGCAGACTCTCAGGAAATCTTTGTTGAACGACAGCTTTGCACGTCCAACAGAACTCTGAAGGCGGCGCGCAGGGCGAGGACAGAAGGGTGTTCCAAGTCGGGGAACCGCAGGAGCAAAGGCCAGATGCTGGAATCTGGAATTGAGGCCCAGCACCCATCTGGCTTAGCTCTTCGAGAGCTGGTGACTTTGGGGGTGGGAGGGAGAAATGACCCGGAGAAGGCACTGCAGGGTGGCCTTCGGTTCCTCCAGTCTCTCTCTCTTATTATTCTCCTCAGGTCACAGAGAGGCATAGGTGAGGGGTCATTCCAGGGAGGGCCAGAGGCTGGCCACAGGGCTGCTAGCCAAGAGAAACAGCTGTTTTCAATTGGCCTTAAGGCCAAGCCTGGAAATGTCCCTGAGTCAGCAGAAGCTGCCAGCTCCGCCCTGCTAAGGGGCCAACCCTGGAGACCCAGCAGCTCACTCAACATTCCCTCCGCTAGCCTGTGCCCACATACCTGTAGACACACTGATGCTGGGTTAGGGGGATGGAGTCGCCGCTTCCGACCCCCACTGCACCTACCAAAACCCCGTGGGCTTTCTTTCCTCCCCGGCTGCTCGGCAGTCATCCGTTTCTGCCTGTCCAAACAGCCGGCAGCCCACTGCTTCGAGTGCATTACGCCTAAAGCTTCGTCCACCGCACAGGCTGCTCTTACCCTTCCTGGGGTACAGTCCCTTGCTGGAGTTGCTGTGGAATTCCTCCGTCATTCCTTTCCAGACATGCACTTCCTTCTGGTTTAACACGTGGGTTGCTAAGTGTGCTATCCTGTGGCTACTGGGAATGAGTGTGGTGGCGGGATTGTCCTCCCTGTTAAATGCAAGAGACCTTGCAGGAGATGGTGGGAAGGCTGGATTCGTGTGCTTTCCCACTTCCAGTGGATCTGCAGGTCCTGTCCCAGGGAAAAGGTCTCCGTGGGGCTTGGACCCTGGGGTGCTCTGGGAACACAAATCATCACCCTGGCTCTCTCCCTTGCTATTGGGAGTGTTGGATCTTAGCCGGGCATGGTGGCACATGCCTCTAATCCCAGCACTCAGGCGGCTCGAGGCAGGATGATTGATTAGAGGCCAGCCTGGGCTAGGCTGAGATCCTCACTGCTCTTCTATAGGAGCAGAATTCACTTGCCAGTGGTCATGTAAGGCTGCTCAAAACAGCCTGTAACTCCAGCTCCAAGGGATCTGATACCCTCTTCTGGTCTCCTAGGGCACCTGCACACCACACACACACACACACACACACACACACACACACACACACACACAATTTTATTTAAAACAAACAAACAAAAACCTTTAAAAACACACACACACAAAATGGGGGGAAAAGGCTGGAACTCATTCCACCCACCCTGATGGCCTTTGTCTTCTCAGAACCAAACATCAAAATGCTTTTCAGCCTGCCCCTTCCCAGGTTTTAACTTCCAAGACCAAGAGCACAGTCATATAGAGCCCACAGAAGTGGCAGAGGCACCCTCGGGACCCTCTTTGCTCCTTCCGGTTCACTAGGCCCCAGACCTCCACCGTAAGCATCCCAGGAGCCCAGCAGCCACCAGGGTTTGCATCTCCAGGGCCCGGCTCAGGTCCCTCTGCGGGGTGCCTCGCACCACACAGATCTGCACCCAGCTTGCCAGGCCTTCTCCCCAAAGGCCGTCTGTGAGTCCGCAGCCAAAATCAACAGCCCAACAGCCACTTCCTTCCCAAAGAGGGCACTTGCACAACCGAGGATACTGTGGCGGCAGGAAATGGTTTTCTGGGCCAGCAAAGTCCAACCCCGTCTCCCCAGGCTAAACTTTGGAATCCAGACCCGGGCATGCGTGGGTGGAACAGATCCACACCAAAGCGGATGCCCTTGGCACCCCCGCTAGGACCTTGCCACCAACAACAGCCACTACTTTATTAAAGCAGGTCCCCAAGGCTCCTGTGAGCCAGCGTGTGTGGGAGGGAACTGTGAGCGTATTATTTCATAACATCAGCGATGGGAGTCTATCCGGGTCCCGGCCTCCATGCCAGGTTAGACACCCACGTAACTGACGGGGGATGAATGGCAGGGTGAATGTATTCGGAGGCATCCACACAAATGTGAGGAAAGTAGTGTTTCTTTAAAATTAATTTTGACTTTTGTTGAGGGGGGGCAGCAATGTCTGAAAGCTAAAATACTAGAAATACTATTTTTCCTCTTACAGGAAAGGTGCTTAGAGGAACTCAAAGTGGTCCAGCGGCGTTGGACACACCATCAAAAGCTACGGACTCTAACAAAACTAGGCTGACTCCAAGCCCTGGTAACAACATCAAGTGTACCCTCTACATTGAGGAGCACAAAATCATTGTCAAAGCGTTGAAGGCACAGGCGTAGAGTCGGAATAGGAAATTAATATGAAGCTTTTTTTAAGTAATAAAAATCAGGGCTTGTTCTATGAACAAAAATAGTAGAAATATGAGAAGGTCCCCTCCTGCTTACCGTAGCACCAGCAGAAATAAAGCTCTCTTTTGGGTCATCCTGTGGTTTCTAGCTTTCCATGGAATTCTGATCACACATTTTAGGAGGGCTGGAGAGAGGGCTGGTTAAGGGGACTTGCTGCTTTTGCAAGTGCTCAGAGGGCCTGAGTTCAGTTCCCAGGACCTCTGTCAGATGGTCCACAAGCCCCTATAACTAACTCCACGAGATCAGACATGTTTCTGGCCTCTGTGGGTACTCACAAAAAAATGTGTACACACATACAGGCACTCATACCCACACAAATAACATTTTTTAAATTATTTATATTCATTTTAGGTGTGTTGGTGTTTTGCCATGGGTGTTGGATCCCCTAGAACTGGAGTCACAGACACTTGTGAGCTGTCATGTGGGTGCTGGGAATTGAACCCAGGTCCTCTGGAAGAGCAGCCAGTGCTCTTAACCGCTAAGCCATCTCTCCAGCCCCAACAAATAACATTTAAAAAAAAATTAGAAACATGTATAGAGACAAAAGAAGTACAGAATTATACTGAGACATAGTGATGCGTTACTGAGAAACTAAGGTTTTCAATATTAACATTCCATTCAATTTCTGGGTAAGAGTATTTCAAATTATTAGCACTCCAACTTGAAGGCAGAATTTCTCAGCTGTCCACACAGAGATCTTCATTGGTTGTCTGGCCCCTGAGGGCTCGGGTGCAGCCACTGACTTTTCCGAGTCCTCGGGTCAGGAGAAGCTTTTGTTAAATGACAGTTGAATGTGAACGTTGAGAACTTAAAATTCATTTCACCATCGCTCTTTAGCAAGCTGAAGTAACATACAGCAAAGTTAAACAATTGCCAAGGCCCTCAAACCGTGGACTCTGGGCCTTCATGTTGCTTTATTTTTTAAGTTTTTAAATGTGTGTGTGTGTGTGTGTGTGTGTGTGTGTGTGTGTGTGCGCAGGTGCCCAAAGTGGCCAGATACCTTTATAGCTGTAAGATACCTTTATAGCTGGAATCATAGACAGGTGTAAACAGGTGTAAGCTGCCTGACAGGGGAGCTGAGAATCGAACTCTAGTCCTCGGTAAGGACAACTTATGTTCTTAACTGCTGAGCCATCTCTCAAGCCTTGAATCTTGGTTCTTTTTTTGTTTTGTTATTGTTGTTTTTGTTTTTTTGAGACAGGGTTTCTCTGTGTTGCCCTGGCTATCTTGGAACTCCATCTGTAGACCAGGCTAGCCTGGAACTCAGAGATCCTCCTGCCTCTGCCTCCCGACTGCTATGATTAAGGGCGTGTGCCACCACCACCGCCCAGCTTGAATGTTGATGTTTTTTAACAGATCTGAGAGTTGTTACTGTTCTAACCCGCACAGCACTAGGGTGTGATAATGTAACTTGTGTGTGTGTGTGTGTGTGTGTGTGTGTGATGTATTTGTATCTGTTGTATGTGCATGTATGGGTCCATGTGGTGTGGAAGCCAGAGGAGAACTTCAGGTGTCTCACTCTGTCATTTTTCACCTTATTCCCTTGAGACAGGGTCTCTCACTGAAACTGGAGCCAGGCTTGTGGCCAGCAAGTCTCACTGCCCCCCCCCCCCCATTCCCCCCTACCTCTGCCACCCCCCACTCTGCCCCAGGAGCCATAGGGTTACAGGAACCAGTATGGTCACACCTGATTTTTTTAAAGATATGGGTGCTAGGGATTTGAACTCAGGTCCTCACAATTGGGCAGCAAACACTCTGACCCAGTGAGTCATCTGCCTTGTCTCCATAAAATTTGTGTTCACTAATAGGAATGAAATTGAGAAATAGTACTAATTTTACCGGTACAACCTACAGAAACCGAAACTGTCCTGGGCAAACATGTGGTCACCCTGCATTTGTGGAATGAGACACAGCAAATGTTTACCATGCACTTGCTGAGCTGAAGGTCCTGGGTTGCAACCCTTTCTTGTAATTTCTCATAGTAACCCTGGGAGCTAGGTAACATCATTGCCTCTGTTTGATAAATGATGAAACTGATACAATTAATGACTATTTTTGTTTGTTTCATTTTGAGACAGTCTTGTTATGTAGCCCTGGCTAGCCTTGAAGTCCCAGCAATCCTCCTGCCCCAGTTTTCTGAATGCTGAGATTACAGGCACGTGCCACCATGCCCGGTTTGCTTAGGGTGGAGGCAGGGAAGACCAGCCTGAGTTGAGCTTTAGATAGAGCTCCCGAGGTATTTTCAACTGATAGCTCCCAGGCAAGCTGTGTTTGGCTTTCATTGCATGTGGAAAGAAAAGGGAACCAACATTTAGAACTCAGGAGATTTCACATGAAAATGTGACTTTCCAGCTTCTCTCAGAGAGCTGGCAACAGCGAGCCAAGCATGCCTGCCAGGAATCAGTCATAGGAACCAAGTGAAGCCGCACATCTGGGGGCGTGTGGGGTCATTAGCCCCTCTCCCTCCCTCCCTCCCTCTCTCTCTCTCTCTCTGTGAGGTAAACGATGCCATTGCATACTGGCACCATGGTTTTTCTGAGCGATGAAGCAGTTTAGAGTCCTGGTCTCTCTTAATAGCCACCACAGGTCACATGTGCTGGTCCACACCTGTGAGCCCAGCTTTCGGGGAAACAGAAGCCCTCAGGGCGCCAATCAGCCGATGAGGACCTCTGTGCAGGCTGCTGAGAAATTCTACCCTTGATTTCAAGTGTTATTTGAAAAACAGACATATAAAATAAAAATAAGTCCTTAAATTTTTAATTAAAAAAAAAAAGACCTTGGAGGACTGGAGAGATGGTTCATAGGTTAAGAGTGCCCACTGCTCTTACGAAGGACCCACATTCAGTTCCCGGCACTCACAACCACCTGTAACTCCAGCTCCAGAGGATCCAGAGTTCTCTGGTCTGCGTGGACACCTAACTCATGCTCACATGGAGAGACTGCATTCCCAGAAAACAAACCAACAAAACCCATGCTTGTTTCAGATCTCTCTCTTTGCCTGTCTTATGCGGAGAGAGAAAGGGAAGATAGAAGCAGCGTGGAGGGGTTCGGTGCTCTGGGCCCCGTTCTCTGTGACGTACTGCATTCCTTTCATGATTCATGTCTCCAAGTCTGCACAATATGACTAAGAAAACATGACACTCCTATAATGAGCTTTTCCTTCTCCTCACTGGCAAGCTCCTGACCCAGCTTCAAGGATGATTGGCTTGGTTTTAAAAGCACGGCAGGGCTCTTAAGTCCAGGGAGTTTAAAATCTTTTTTCACCTATGAATGTTAAGAATCCTCTTAACAGCTGAGTGTATCCGGGCACACCCATTATCCCAGCACTAGAAAGGCTGGGGCAGAGGATGGGTGTAGGTTTCTAGGGCCAGCCTGGGCTATCTACAAGACCCTGCCTTTTAAAAGGGGAAAAAAATTCTTCCTTAAAACTATTCCCATACCTAACCACTTGCCAGTTTCTATGAGGCTAGGAGACATTTCCCCAACTTTTCCTGGAAGGCACCATAAGAGAGGGCACAGAAGGGCCACTCTGGAATTTAGACTCCACAGGTTCAAATCCTTGGGCCCTGAGCCAGCAGCCTGGAGCTACGAGCCTTGATTTGGAGAGGGTACCAACTCTTGTCCTATAGGGAAGGAGTGTCACTGGTGTCCTATACCCAGACAACACTTGAGGGGCAGCCACGGCTGTGCCTTGATATCCAACAAGAGAATCTGTTTATGTTCCTACGACATGGGGCCTGGGAAACAGGCTTTTGTAGACGCAATTGGGATAAGAAGAGAGGATAAGAGGAAATAAGCCACAGATGAGTGTTTACTCTTCAGAAGAATTAAAAGAAAAATAAACCCACAGTCCAGATGCAGAGTCTTCTCCCTGCGTTCCCAGGCACACTGGGGCCCGCGAAGCCATCACTGGCTTTTTTTTTTTTTTAACTTCTGGACTCTCTCTCAGGTCTCTCTGGAAAGGGGATTCAAGGAGGACAGCGTGTCAGTGAAAGGAAGCTTCTGGAAGGGCAGGCAGGGACCCTGGAATGCTTTCCCTCTCTGCCACATACCACCTCTGCAGAGAGAGCTCTGAAGGCAGCTGTAGGGGAAGATGAAGTCATAGGGCCCACAGCTGGAAGAGAGCTTGTGGAAGGAGGCGGGATGACGCCCACACCCCTAGGCAAGCTTGCAGGGACGCAGGGACAGGGAGGAGTCAGCACGGGACCCTCACAGGGACCCGCTGGCGGTACAAGGCAGTTCTAGCCTCAGAGTCCAGGTTCTTCTATTTACAACCTAATGATTGGAGGTGCACGCTCCCCGTTTTCTTATCCTTGAACTAAACTGGAATGCAGCCTCTGCCTCTTCAGGTCTTTTGTTTTGTTTTGTTTGAGACAGGGTTTCATTCTGTAGCCCAGGCTGGCCTGAAACTCACTATAAGGATCATGTTGACCTCATAAGTGTTGGGTTTATAAGCATAAGCCATTATACCTAGTCTCTCTTCACAGGTGACTGGGGAGATCTGCAGGAATACTGACAGATCTCTGGGGGCATCTGTCTCCTCAGTAAACAGTTCCGGAGATGAGTCGTTCCTTAGTGTTGAACATTCCCCCGTGTTCTGTGCGTACATGTGCTGAGTCCTCTGTATTACAAATTCTTTAAAAACAGATCTTAGGGACTGCAGAGAGAGCCCAGCAGTTCAGAGCACCGACTGCTCTTCCAGAAGACCTGGGTTCAATTCCCAGTACCCATGTTGGAAGACTTGCAACTGCCCATAACTACAGCTCTTGGGGATCCAATACCCTCTTCTGGCTCAATGGGTACCCTAACACATACATTCACACACACACACACACACACAAAATCAATCAATCAGTGTAATAAAAACTGTTTAAAAATAAAGACCTAGACAGGGATGATTAGAAGAAAGGAATAAGGGGTTAGAGAGATGGCTCAGTGGTTAAGAGCACTGATTGTTCTTCCAGAGGACCTGGGTTCAATTCCCAGCACCCATACGGCAGCTCACAACTGTCTGTAATTCCATTTTCAGGGGACTCAACACCCACAGCAAAACACCAATGCAAATAAAATAAAAACAAATAAATTAAAGAAAGAAGTAAAAAACATGAATTTTTCCTGTCTGGTGGTTGGGATTTATGGATACCTCTTTAAAAAACATATTGCTATGTTTCTTAAGCAAATAAAATGGAGGCAGGCAAGACACAAGGGGAATCTTAAGATCCTCAAAGGAATGCCACTGCATTTGCCATAGAGCTCATTTTATGAGCCTTAGTCAGCCACCAAAAGCCACACACAGTATCCCACCACCACCGCTGCCGCCGCCACCACCGACACCATGATGTCATCTGGATTTATAATACACACACCAGACTTCACCTGCAAAAGACTGTCCTTGAGTATCTTCCCCAGATTCATTCATATCCCCTCCCTCTCCCCCAACCTCTCTACACAGAGTCTCATTACATAGCCCCGGCTGTCCTGGAATGCACTATGTAGAATCAAGCTGGGCTCCAACTCGGAGATCCACCTGCCTCTGTCTCCCGAGAGCTCGGGCTAAAGGTGTGTGTTATCACACCCAGCCCTTCAAATTATTTCTCTTTCCTGGCTTTTTTGATCCCTCTCCTGTGTTTGTTCCCTGTACCGTTCTAGGATCACAGAAGAAGATATTGCCCTCACAACCGTCACTGTCCTCCCTAATATTGATTTTTTTTTTTGGGGGGGGGGGTTGGTTTTTTTGAGACAGGGTTTCTCTGTGTAGCTCTGGCTATCCCGGAACTCACTCTGCAGACCAGGCTGGCTGCAAACTCAGACATCCACCTACTTCTGCCTCCTGAGTGCTGGGATTAAAGGCGTGCACCACCGTCCGGACTACTGACTTTAAGATAATGGTGTTGATGAGCTGAAGGGATGGATGGCTGAGTGGGTAGAGGCACTGGCTGTGAAAGCATGACACCCCAAGTCCCAGCTCCTGTGTATATAAAATGTCAAAAACACATTTGAAAACAAATGAGGGGCATGTGGGGCAGCCGTCCTGGCTGAGTGTGATCAGTCTCGCTCTCCCGGCCTTGTGTGTCTGTTAGGAACTGTCCAGTGCCTGGTGTTGGCATTGGTGTGAGCCATTGTTTTCCCTCACAGAACATTACCGCCATGCAGATGTTGAGAGTCAGAACATGGAAAGGATTGTTGGAATGTTTTTCAAATGGGGGTGGAGACACAGCTAAGAGGTTGAGAGCCACACTGCCCTTGCAGAGAACCTGAGTTCAATTCCTCACTCCATATCAGGAAGCTCAGAGCTGCCTGTAACTCCTGCTCCGGGGACCCACCGCCTTCGAGTTCCACAGACACCATCTGAAATGCTCCAGGATTCTAAAATTTCTTTAAAAAAAAAAAAAAGATTTGTTTGTTTTGTGTGCATGAGTGTTTTTTCTGCATGTATTACAGTGTAGCACGTATGTTCCTGGTGCCCAAAGAGATCAGAAGAGGGCATCAGATCCCCTGAAACAGGAGTTATGGATGGTTGTGAGCCACCATGTGGGTGTGAGAACTGAACCCAGATCCTCTGTAAGAGCAAGAGCTCTTACCCGAGAGTCACCTTGACCGTTTCTGAGTGCTGACAGGATAACACAAGTGGAAAGTTCCACATGTGAGCTCACATGAGGTGCCACACTGTCACTCTCAAAGCACAGACTTGAGCCCTGTAATCCCAGCACCCAAGACACTAAGACAGAAGAAATGCCAGGAGTGTGAGGCTATCCTGGGCTACAGGATGTGATCCCATCTCAAAACTCCAATTAAACAAAAACAAAACAAAAATTTTCAAATATTTTGAAAATATTGCCTTTGGGTTATCTGTTTAGACTTGGTCCCACCCCCAGGATGTCTCATTATGTGGTATACGCAGCACTTCAAGATCTTTCAAGCTAGGAATGTGCAAAAGAGTGCATGTAACTTTCTCCTATTGTTGGAGTTGGAGACTATGAATAGCTAGAAGTTTCGGTATCATAAGAGCACAGTCTTGTGCTGGTGGGATGGCTCAGTGTGTAAAGGTGCGTGCCATACAAGTCTGATGCCCTGGGGTCGACCTGTGGCACCCAGGTAAAGGTGGAAGAACCAACTCCACAGAGCTGCCCTCTGATCTCCATGTGCCCGCTGTGCCGTAAGCACTGCCTCCATTAATAATAAAGAAGTCATCTGTAAGTATTTTTAATCTCTGTGGTGTGCATGTGTGTATAAGTATTCATGTACATGTGTGTACAGGTGTGCATGTGTGAATGCACACGAACTCGAATGTGTAGACCAGAAAGTTGATGTCTTCCTGGATCATTCTCTACCTTCTGTGTGGAGGGAGGGTCTCTCGTGTGAACTTAGTGCTCACTGATTGAGCTAATCTAACTAGCCGGCTTGCTCTGGGTCCAGATGTCTATGCCTTCCACCTGTCCAGCATTTACGTGGGTGCCGGGGAGTCATGTACCAGATCTCATGCTTACTCAGCCAGCTCTTGACCTACTGGACCATGCTCTCAGTACTCCTGGAACATACATGATTTGAACACCTTTTTTTTTTTTTTTTTTTTGGTCATTTTGCAGTTTTGTTTAAAGTTGGTTAACTGCAGCCCTACAGATGTTAAGCTATGCTGTTGAAGGCCTAGAATGGGAACCAAATGTAAGATCAAGGTGCCTTTTACAAACTGTGTCAATAAAGGCAAAGTGAAGCCGGGCAGGGGTGGTACACACCTTTAATCCCAGCAACTCAGGAGGCAGAGCCAGGTGGATCTTTGTGAGTTCGAGGCCAGCCCGATCTACAGAGTGAGATCCAGGAAAGGCACAAAGCTACACAGAGAAACCCTGTCTCGAAAAACCAAAAAAAAAAAAAAAAAAAAAAGCCAAAGTGAGTGCAATGGATAGACCTGTAATCCCAGCACTTAAAAGGCGGAGGCAGGAGGACTGTGAGTCGGGGGCCACCTTGAGCCATACAGTCAGAACCTATACCTAGAAGTGGGAGATGGGCAGTGGTATTGGGGGAAAGGTGAAGAAAATATATACTTCCCAGATTAAAAAAATAAATTAAGATGGACATGGTAACACATGCCTTTGATTCCTGCACTCAGAGCCCTCACAGGTGGATCTCTGTGAATTCAAGGCCAGCTTGGTCTACATAAAGAGTTCCAGGCCAGCCAGGGCTACACAGTGAGACCTGTCTGTATCAAACAAAAAACAAACAAACCAAATAAAATTGTTAAATAGGGGCTAGAGAGACGGGTTAGCAGTTGGGAGCACTGGCTGCTCTTCCAGAGGACCCAGGTTCAAGTCCCAGCATCAACATGGCAGCTCACACCTGCCTGTAATTCCAGTTCCGGGGGATCTGGCACCCCCACACAGACATGCACCAACGTACATAGAATAAAAGTGGATAAATTATTAAAATAAAAATTAAATGGACCCCAAATGGGAAAAACACATCAGTAGCTCAAGTTAGCCATGGGAAGAACGCAGACATGAGAATCGTATGGTGCTAAGGGCTAGACAGATACAATGATACAGAAGATGGGCACCAGTCCACAAAGAATAAAGACACTAAGCCTGTGGCAAGGGCCTCTAAGCCCTGGAAATGCTGGGAATGTTATTTTCTGAACCCAATGGTTGGTTATGTGAGTTGTACTCTTTAAAAAAAAAATTTCAATCAAGCTGAACACACTGTGTTCACATTTCTGTAGTTGTGCCACACTCCAAGAATTAAACATGTGAAACCAAGCCAGGCAGTGGTGGTGCACGCCTTTAATCCCAGCACTCAGGGGAGGTGGTGTCCCCACCCCCACCCCCAACCCCACCCCCAGCAGCGAGCAGAGGCAGATGAATCTCTGTGAGTTCGAGACCAGCCAGGTCTACAGAGTGAGTTACAGGACAGCCAGAGCTACACAGAGAAACCCTGTCTCAAAAAACCAAATAAATAAATACATTTTTAAAGTGTGAAATCAAAGAAGAGTTAAATACCAAAGTCAAAATAGAGACTGGGCAGGAGCGAATGAGTTAGTGGGCTAACTGTGCAGTAAGATGCTCTACACCTTCTACTGGGGCTGAGAGAACACAGACGTTGTTAACCTCACTACCTGAACTAGTTATAATTACAGGTTGTTTGTATTTGCAGAGGGTGATGTGGGGACCACACAGACCCAGACTGCATTACCATAGCAATGACCTCTGTGACTGAGTCTCCTTATCTGTGAGAAGAGGGAAGTGAGGATTCAGTCCTTAGCAGAAGGAATCTCACAGCCCTCACAGCCAAGCTGACTTCACGTGCTCAGTCAGAGGTGGGGCACTCTCTTTTAGACCACTGCACAATGTTTTATAGAAATGCTAAAGTCACCTGTGGTGGTGGCGCACACCTTTAATCCCAGCACTCGGGAGGTAGAGGCAGGCGGATGTCTGTGAGTTCGAGGCCAGCCTGGTCTACAGAGGGAGTTCCAGGACAGGCTCCAAAGCTACACAGAGAAACCCTGTCTCGAAAAAAATACAAAAACAGAAACAAACAAGAATACTAAAGTCACTTCCCCCACACTCCCCTCCCAGGAAGCCTTCCAAAAGCCCATCTCCCAACATGAAAGTATCTTTCTGTTCCACCTTTCAGTCATTTTGAGTTTATAAAATTTTGTGATCTTCTATACTCCAACATCAAACATACACTGTAGCTTTAAAGCATTCTATCCTTTCTCCACCGTAATTTGGGGTGTTTATGGGGACAGCAGGGGAGTGGTCCCCTATTGTAACACAGCCACTTCTTCCAGGTGGGCACCCTCAGGGAAACCCCTCTGGCTAACCTGTGAGTGGAGGATGCTCAGTGCTGCCACTTAAGCCTGAAAGGAGCATCTGTGGGCTGGAAAGACGCTCTGCAGTTAAGAGTACTGGCTGTTCCAGGACTCAGGAGGCAGAGGCAGGAGGATCTCTGTGAGTTTGAGGCCAGCCTGGTCTACAGAGTGAGTTCCAGGACAGCCGGGGATATGCAGAGAGACCCTGTCTCAAACAAAATCTAAAAAACACAAAACACTGGCTGCTCTTCCAGAGAATCAAGGGTTTGATTCCCAGAAGCATGGTGGCTCATAATTGTCTTTAACTCCAGTTGCAGGAAATCCAATGCTTTCTTCTGACCTTGGCAGACATCAAGCATGTACATGGTGCACCATATGTACATATAGGCAAAATGCTCATACACATAAAATGATAAAATAAAAAATGTTAAAGTGACGAGGGGCATAGTCCAGGAGTTGAAGTTCTGACTGATGCTATGGAGTCACACACTGCAGGTCTGGACCGTGACCCTGTGACTGCACAGAATGACAGCTGCTGACCTAAAATGCAGATGTGTTTAAGGAAAAGCCGTCCACAGTAATCACGTTTCCTAAATAACATGTAATTCAGTTTAGTGTATGAGAAACAGTTGGATTCGGGTGGTATTTTTCTCTTCTCCACACACCCCAAGTATGATTATACATATGTACCGATATATGAGTATAAACAACACGTTCTAGGATCTTGTTTCCATATTTAATTCTTCACTGAATGCTGTGGGATGTTCTGTATGTCAAATGTGTTGCTCTGATTGGTCAATAAATAAAACACTGATTGGCCAGTAGCCAGGCAGGAAGTATAGGCGGGACTAACAGAGAGGAGAATTGAGAGAACAGGAAGGCGGAGGGAGATACTGCCAGCCGCCGCCATGACAAGCAGCATGTTAAGATGCTGGTAAGCCATGAGCCAAGTGGCAAGGTATAGATTTACAGAAATGGATTAATTTAAGATGTAAGAACTAGATAGCTAGAAGCCTGAGCCATTAGGCCAAATAGTTTAAATAATATAAGCATCTGTGTGTTTATTTTATAAGTGGGCTGTCGGACTGCCGGGGTTTGGTGGGACTCGGAAAGAAAACTCTCCAGCTACAACTGAAAGTATTGCCTTTTAAAAAATTTGGAGGAGAAAAAAGCCAAACCATTTTTATAGCTAAATTCAGGCTTGAGAGATAGTCCAGCAGGTAAAGGTAAGGCCAACGACCTGGGTTCAATCCTCAGAAACCACATGTCAGAAGGAGGGGAGGGACTCCCCGGCAAGCTGTCCTCTGACCCCCACATGCTTATGTGGCATGGCTGTCAGTAATGACTACATATACATTAAATACACACACACACACACACACACACACACACACACACACACACACACACATATAATTTTAAATTAAGGCTAAAGGCCTTGCTGTATGACACATCATATCTCACTTACTTATTCCTTATCTATTGCTTTAACTCATCAAATCCTTCTATTTTTTAATCTTTATTTGTTTTAGATAGGGCCTCACTAGGTAGCCCTGGCTGGGCTGGAACTGAATGTGTAGACCAGGCTGGCTTCAAACTCACAGAGATTGGCCTGCCTTTGCGGCTCCCTTCAAGTGTTGGGATTAAAGGTGTATGCACCGCACCTGACTTAATAAGTATAATTTCTTAATCATAAATGCTATGTTGAGCTTACTTGTGATCCCCAACTTAAGATTTTTCAACTCTATAGGCAGTAAAAACCTTGCTTTGTGTTTTGACTTTTCCTGGTTTCCTTGGTGGGCAGTATATGATAGAGCTCTGGATCCCGTGATAGACGGCAACAGTGAACCACAGCTCTTCACATCTGTCATGAGACAACCAGTGCTTTACAGGTGGTGTGGCTACACTGTGACGTCAACAACAGTAAGTGACATTTCAACTTAGAGTGAGTGTATCAGGACCCCCAAAGTTGGTAAGTACTCGTGTTACTGACTCGGACTTTCTTGAAACTGTCTTGAGACATACAGGTGGTATCTTGCTTGAGTTTTTTGTTTGTTTTTGTTTTGAGACAGGGTCTCATGTACCCCAGACTAGCTCCAGACTCACAAGGCATCAAAGATGACCTTGAAGGTCTGAATCTCCTGCCTCCACCTCCCAGGGACTGGGATTGCAGGAGTGCACCGCCATGCCCAGTTTATGAGGTGCCAGGGACTGGGCACAGGTCTTCGTGCATGCTAGGCTGGCGCTCTACTGAGCTGTTCTCAGCCTTTGCTTTTGTTCGTTTGGGTTTTTCTGTTGTTGTTTGTTGTGTTTTCGAGACAGGGTTCTCTGTGTAACAGCCATACAACACCACACCCCGGCTCAGCCTTTTTGTTTTGTGATTGCTAATGACTTTAACAATTCTCCACAGGCTTACCAGACATGGTGTGGTTTTGTTGTTGGTTGGTTGGTTTGTATGTGTGTGTGAGAGTGTGAACTGTTCACATCTTTCACAGTCTCACCTGCTCAGATCACAGGAGCCTCAGCAGTGCTAGAAGCTGCCCATCAAGTTACAAGCTGGTTGCCACATGTGTTACAGAAATGCCTTCTGCCTCACTCTTCTACGTTTTACTGGAAGAGAGACCCTCTCTCTGGTTCTTTCCCCCACTCCTGTGACTACAGACAGCAAAGGTCAGTTCTGCGTCCTTTTCAGTGTTTGGTACAGGTGGGGTCATGGGTATGCTTCAGCATCTGGATCAGCACACTGGGGGGCTCTCCCACAGCGTTGGAGCAAGCCGTAGGCTGTTCATGCACTGCTGTGCACTCCTGACCACGTGAAGACACGGCCACCCACTCTTCAACTGAGGGTCGTTTGGGGAATTCACTTGGGGCTAATATTTAGTTCAGGCTTTTTGCTTATTTTTGAGACGGGGTTTCTCTATGTAGTCCTAGGTGTCCTGGAACTCACTCTGTAGACCAGGTTGGCCTCAAACTCAGAGATCCGCCTGACTCTGCCTCCTGAGTGCTGGGATTAAAGGTGTGCGCCACTACTGCCCAGCTAGTTTGGGCTTTTATGAACAGTGCAGCTATAAGCATTTTTTTAAATGTAGTTTCAAATTCCTTAGGTTATCTACAAAATACACAGAGGGAAAGGTGCCTGGGTGGGTGGAGTGGTCTGATAGATGCCAAAGGAGACTCTCTGCCACCAGTCAGCATCACAAAAGAAGTGGGGGGGGGCACCAATGTGACACAGTGGGATGATACACATTCATGCAGCACTCCCCACAAAAATGTTTAAGACAAATCCAGGAGCCCGTAAGTGATGTAGACCACAGCACTTTACAGGACAGCTGACCTGGAACTCTCAGGAGTGCAATACCATGACAACCGGAACAGCCAAGCAACGATGTTCAAGTGACGGAAAGTGAGGAAACATGGCATCTAAATTTAAAACAGCCTTTAAAACCGTTCACAAGGCCGGCACATGATCAGCTGGTAGAGTGCCTGTCTACCACAAGGCCCTGGGATCATCATCCCAGCACCGTATAAACTGGTGGTGTACGCCTGTGATCCAAGCGCCCAGGAGGTAAAGGCAGGAGGATCAATTCCAGGTCATCTTCAACTACAGAGTTTGAGGCCAGCCTGGGCTACGTGGGAGCCAGTCTCAAAAGAAAACAACACGTAACTGGGATGCAGAGGATTGCGATGAACTCAAGGCCACCTTAGACCGCACAGTGAATTCAAGACTAGCAAAGCTATGTGACAGACCCTGACTGGAGAGAAAGGGGGTGAGGAGAGCAGGGGGAGGGGGCGCTACTGGGAGCTGGATGTGCTGACAAATGCCTGTAACCGAATGCTCAGAAGGCAGAGGCAGGCGCATGGAGACTTTAAAGCCAGCCAGGCTGCACAGTGAGATGGGATCTCAAAACAAACGAACAAATAAAAGTTGGGCATGGTGACATGCACTGTTAATCTCAGGGAGCATAGGCAGGCAGATCTCTATGAGTTCCTGAGTTCCAGACCAGCCAAGGCAACTTAGGGAGACCTTGTCTCAAAAAACAAAAACAAACAAACAAAAAACAACACACATTCATTAATAGGACGACTGGAAATCCAAACATGAACTACATACTAGAAAAAACCCACCATATATCATATCTAGACAAAAGTCCACTGTATATCATATCTTGTGATGATGTTATTATGGTTACTTATGGAAATGTCTGTCCTGGATAGTTTTATGTCAACTTGACACAAGCTAAAGTCTTCTGAGAGGAAAGAACCTCAACTGGGAAACGCCTCCCTAAGATCCAGCTGTGGACAAGCCGTTAGCCCATCGATTCTCAACCTGTGGGTCTCGCATATCGGATATCCTGCATATCAGATATTTACATTACGATTCAAAACAGTAACAAAATCACAGCAATGAAGCGGCAACAAAATAACTTTATGGTTGGGGTTGTCTTAGGGTTTCTATTGCTGTGAAGAGACACCATGGCCATGGCAACTGTTACAAGGGAAATATTTAATTGAGATGGTGGCTTACAGTTTCAGAGATTTAGTCCGTTGTCATCAAGGTGGGACATGGCGGCGTGCAGGCAGACATGGTGCTGGAGAAGGAGCTGAGAGTTCTACACCTTGCAGGCAACAGGAAGTGGACTAAAACACCAGGTGTGGCTTGAGCATACATGAGACCTCAAAGCCCGCCTCCACAGTGACTCACTGCCTCCAACAAGACCACACCCACCCCACCAAAGCCACACCTCCATTTTTTTTTTCAAACCACCACAGGGGTCACCACAACATGAGGAACTGTATTAAGAGATCACAGCATTAGGAAGGTTGAGAACCACAGCTTCAGGGCATTTTCTTAATTAGTGGTTGATGGGGGAAGGCCCAGTCCATTGTAGGCAGTGCCATCCCTGGACTGGTGATCTTGGGTTCTATAGGACGGCAGGCTGGGCAAGCCAGGTGCACGCCGGTAAGCAGCACTTCTTCACGGCCTCTGCATCAGCCCCTGCCTCCAGTCTCCTGCCCTGATTTCCTTTGATGATGAACAGTGCTGTGGAAGTGTAAGCCCAATAAACCCTTTCCTCCCCAGGTTTCTCTGGTCATGGTGTTTCCTCACAGCAATAGTCACCCTAAGACAATGTCTTTGGTTGACGAGTGGCTAGTATTTAGATATGAAATGTTATATTTCCCATGACTTGAGAAAGAGCATGGTGTCATGGAATCGTCTGGGACCATTTTCCACACAGCCTTATGCGCTTAGAGTCCTCCCACAAGTTGCTGCCTGAAACTGGGGCTCATTCATTTACACTGAGCCAATTGCTTTGAATGTTTACTCTCTAATTCATTTACCCAAATTTTTCTATGCATTTCAGAGGGGTCTCCTAGCTGTCAGGCAAGTGTCTGCTTCTAATGGAGATCTCAGAGCAGCCTGCTTTTTTTTTCCCTTTTAATGAAACGCACTTTTTAAATGCCACATAAAATAAAATTGGTGAACATTTGACCCTTGGTCTTGGGCGTGCGCATACTTGTGTTTTCACATATGTGTGTTCATGAACATGTTACATATGCAGGCCAGAGATTCATATTATGTGTCTTGCTCAATAGCTCTCCTTCTGGGTCCTCTACAAGAGCAGTTAGTACATGCTCTAAACCACTGAGCCATCTCTCCACCTCTGAAAGCGAATTTAATTTCTAGCCATCTTTGCACCTTCTACACGACAGTACATCATCTGAATTCCTTCAGGAGTGATGGCTGCAAATTGAAATTAAATTTCCTTTTTCTTTTCTTTTCTTTTTCTTTTTTTGGTTGGAGGTGCAGAGCTGGGTGTTGAACCCAGATCCTCTCACATGCTAACCATATCCTCCACCACTGGATACCCGCCTCCAGCGTTTTCTAGTTGTAAAATCCATATCTTCCCAACATTTAAAATAAAGATGTCATTTTAAATCAAAGTGCTGTTTCTGGGGTGTCTCACATTATATTTTTACAAACAGCTTAGAACTCTTGCTTCTGGAGACGGTACTCCTCCAACTGGACTGTGTACCATTTATCTTAACCCAACGCCGTATGTTTTTCATGATCAGGACATCATCTAAAATATTCCTGTTTGTCTTTGGGACACTTGTCTGCTTGCTTTAATTTTTTTCCAACTCAAAAAAATATCTACTATGGGCTGGAGAGATGGCTCAGAGGTTAAGAGCACTGGCTGCTCTTCCCAGAGGTCCTGAGTTCAATTCTCAGTACCCACATGCGCACCATGTGTGTGCCTGGTGCCTACGAGGCCAGAAGAGGGCATTGGTTTCCCTGGAAACTGGAGTTACACATGGTAGTGAGCCGCCTGGCATGGGTGCTAGGAACCACACCTGAGTGTTGTGCTAGAGGAGTGTGCGTGCGCTTAACTGTGCTGAGCATCCATCTCTCCAGCCCAGCGCTGAGGGGGCTGAGGACTGTGTGATCATATTTGAGTCCCTTGATATTAGTGGGGTTTCTTTCTATTAGTCGTAAGACCAGCAACAGCTGTGCCTGATAGCATACTGGGCAATTTTATATCTCAGACATCTATCATCTGACTTGTGTGTGACTCCCACAAAACACCCTACAAGGCAGGGTGTTACTATTCTCACTTGACAAAAGAAGACCCCAGAGCCTGAGGCCACACGGTTGGTCAATTCATTCTGACCTCAAGGATTCTGCCCCATTAACACATCCAGAGGACTGAGAGAAGGAAATAGGCTAGATGCACCTACACCCCGCCCCAGTCCGCAGGACAGTACCACACCAACTACTCTTCCGAACACCCTGTGGGTGTCAGAGCCCAGTTTAGAGTTTTCCCTGTAGAAACAGTGTGGCTTGAGCTGAAATGTCCGCGAAGGCTCATATGTTACTTAAAAGTCTTGTTTCCAAACGGATGGGCTCTGGGGAGTTGTGAGACTCTGAGGTTTCAAACCTAATCAATGGATGGATCGTTGCCGAACCCACCATACTGATAACATGTTGGGAAGTGGGGTCTCACTGAAAGAAGTCTGAGGGGCGGGGTGTGGGCTGAGGAGCTGCACCGTGTCCCTGCCCTTTCCTCTCCCCTCTTTCCCAGCTGCCAGGAGGTGAGGAGTTCTCCACCACATCCTCCGCCATGATTTCTGACCTTGTCTCAGGCTCAAAGCAACTCGACCAAGTGACCGCAGACTGGTGCCCTGAAACTGTCGGCCACAGCGATTTCCTCCTCCTCTTTAAGCGGTCTGTGTCCAGTGCTCTACCACAGCAATGAGAAACCTAACCCAACTCTCAGCCCATCACGATGCAACTCACTACATCTCCTCGGGGTGAGAAGGACAGAAAGCACAGTCCTCCACCGTGGTGATGTCTCGGGGCTGTCTTCCCTCCTAGGTATTCTCAAGAGCCTTGAGTCCTGAAGGAAAACTCAGGGGAAGCCAGAAAGGCCGAGGGAAGGACAGACTTGCTCGGCAGAAAGTGCAGTGAGCAGAGGCTTGGAGGTGAGAGGGCCTCGGGGAGGGTGGAGCAGAGCATGCTGGGAAGGTGACAAGGAGGCTTGGGGGAGGGGGCTGAAAGGCAGCTGCAGTTTCACAGCTGTCTCCTGGAGGCTCCTCAGCCAGAGGAGCCGAAGCGGGCAGAGGCTGTCAGAAGGCATGGGTCAAGCCACTGGAGGATCTGTATTTTTATTTTTTAAATTATGATTACATTTTTATGGGTATGGGTATGTGTGTATGTCTGTGCACCATGTGTGTTCCCGGTGCCCTCGGAAGCCAGAAGGTGTTAGATTCCCCTGGGACTGAAACTACAGACAGTTGTTAGCTGCCTCGCGGATGCTGGGAATCAAAACCTGGTCCTCTGGAAGTCCGAGGATCTGTTCTTTAAAGATGCCAAGCCAAGGGCCCCAGGAGAGAGAACAGAGTGACCCCGAAGACTAAGAAAGAAACCAACCATGAGAGCTCCAGCTGGAGCCATGGTGTGCTGCCTGGAGGAGGCAGTCCAGTCTATTTGCTAGGGCGCTGGAGCTGACCGTCCCCAGCATTTCCTGGGCCACGGCTATCAGCTTGCAGCCCCACTCCAGCCTACCGAGGAGTAACTAGAATCCTAGAATCTGCAGAGCTCAGGGTGAGTTCCAAGGGCTGTCACCACTCCAGTGGCCCACTCCACCCAGATTCATAGGACTCAGTCATGGGAAAGGGGGCCCTCCTCCTCTCATGAAGGGCTAAACAGGAAGACACATTTCCTGCCAGGGATACCCATGCCCCCCCCAGTCCAGGGAGCCCCCCAGGAGCCATGCAGGACTGGGGGTTAGATTCAAAGGAAGAATAGGTCTCGGTCATCTCAATCTCATCCCTGTACGGGCTCAGTAAACATGAATGAATGAACAAACGAATATGTGAAATCAAGCTGAGGTGCCTGGCTGGAGCACCTTTAGGCATTTGGCACTAATTTATCAATACCCCCTTGGAGGGAAACATCTCAGGAACCCCAAGGACAGGAAGAGGGAGCTTAGTCTCTGCCTCCTGGGCCCCTGGAGACTGTGAGAACCAGCTGACAGCAGGGGTCTGTCCAACCCACTCTCTTCTTCACTGTCCCTCTCAAGGGGACACATGGGTAGGTGTATTGGGCAGCCATTCCAGCTTTGATCTGGAAGTTCCAATCCCCATTGAGGCTTTGGTAACGGTCACACCTACAAGGCAGGGCCAAGGGAGGACCCTGAAGACCAGAGATCTGGATGCGCCACTTCTCTTGGTTCCTGGACCCTGGACGCTGGAGGTAGATCGAGCAGAGTTCTCCAGAGAACACCGCTGGACTGCGCTACACCTTTTCCAGACCCTGCAACCCACCTATCCCTTCATTTGTGAGTTACGCCACTAAATAAACCTCCCCTTTAACTACGTGGAGTGGCCTCAATAATTTCACCAATAGGTAGGTGTTGTGGTTGGGTATGATACCTTGGTCAACGATGGGGTCAGAATCTAGTGGCCTTAGTGGGCAACTGGGAAGTAGAGCCTGGTTAAGAAAGTGGGAGACCGGGAACATGCCTTTGCAGGGGGACCTTGCTGGTCCTTGGTGCCTCCTCATCTTCCTGGCCGGCATGAGCTGAGCAGCCTTCCTCTGCTGCCGTGACCCTGGGTTATGCTTCTGCCTCACCATGGGCTTAGGGGCAATGGGACCAGCTGCCTTCTGGCTGAAGTCTTTGCAGCTGAGAGCCAAAATAAACCTTTCTTCCCTAAGTTGTTTAGATGAAGCACTTGAGTCACAGTGACAAGCTTGTTAGCACACAGGGTGTCCCAGGCTCGGAGCTCCAGGGTAATTTCCCTGCCATCTACGAGCTTTTGTTTTGGCCTGGAACTGCTAGGTTTAGGCGGCTGCGTTCAAGTCCATTTACCACTGTCTAGTGGTGAGATCTTGGCAAATCACCGAACAGCTCTAACAACTGACTCTCGGGGTCTGAGGTAAGGTCTTCCCAGGGTTAGGAGATGTGAGGAGCCACCACCACAGAATGGTTAACACTCTGCCCCACCCCCATGCTCAAACTAGTGATGAATTCAAGTGAAGACCCTGAGAAGTTCCGTTCCTGGCTCTTCCATCTTGTCCCACAGTCACCAACTTGTGGGCATCGGACTTCTCTGGTATGAGCACCCTGGGGCCAAACCCAGGCTACCTACTCTCCTGCATGCACTTTCACCTTGCCCAGGTGAACTGAGGATAGAACAGAAATCCAGCACGGAGCACAGTGGCCTTGGCAGCTTGCTAAGGCAGGGAAGGCAGAGTTTTATGGGGAAGGACAGGGCTCGGGACTTTGCTGGCTGGACGCGCAGTGGTTTGTCTAGTGACTGGCGACAATGACAAGTACCCAATACCTCTCAGAGGGAATGCCAGCCACCTCTGTGTGCCCTTTAGACACCACAGGAGGACTTCCCAAGGTCTCCTGACGGCTCCACCTAGACAGCAGATCCCCTCTTCCAGTCCAGACAGAGCTCATTTCTGTACTAAGAAACAAACCTTGAGCACTTCAGAGCCCACACAGCCAGCCTGCAAGTGGGGTCTTCATCCGGGCCTTCCAGGCACCTGGCCAGGTTCCTTTAACCTCTCCTTCAGGAACCCAGGAAACCTTAACCCAGCAGCGCCCACCAGCTTCCTGGTCTCCCCTCCCGGCTCTCTTCAGAGAGTCCTTCCTCCTTGGACCGCACTGTCTCCTGTTTCTAGTCGTCAAGCATCCCTGGCCCAGCCTTTCACTTACTAGATGTGCCCAAACTGAACCATCAGGCTCCTCTTCTAAGATTCCATTTTGTACTCTGCAAAATGGGTCCGATGATCCCTACCTCTCTGGATTGTCATTAGAATTTAATGAGAAATCGGATGCACAGCACTCAACAGGACTTCCGGGCTGAGAAGGGCACTCACCGACAGACCCCTTCACCCCGCACAAAGGTTCAACCTGTGCCCCTCTCCTGAAAGATTTCATTTTCTCGAGGGATGCCTCTGACCTCTCTTAAAGCACTTGGCTCGGTGCTGTGTACACGGAGAGTGGACCAGGACTGCAGCAGCGGCGTGTTTTATGGGATCCCTGAGGAAGCCAAGATGAATTCTGCCCTTCTAAGAATTCCTACAGCCCTGTCGCCTCCGACCCCTAAGAAAGCTGCGGTATCTCATCCTGAACCCACCGGACTTCCTGCTGGTGATCAGGGAAATGCCAGCTGGCGGCCCCTCCCCACCAGGGGCCTTTCACCCCAGCAATAGCCTGTCAGGCAAATGCTACCTCCCACAAGCATTTTCCTGGGGCGACAGGCTCCCCATGCTGGTGAGGTTCTCCCAGTGCCTGCCTCTTTTATCGGGCACACAGGCCCTGCCCCCACAGGCCCTGCCCCAGCCTCCCAGATGAGGGACCCATGGAAGTTTCCTGCTCCTGCTCCCACCCTGCCGACTTGCAGGAGTTGCCTGGAAGTGTTGTGTGTACTGACAGGAAAGTTGTGGGATATCCCTCTCTTGTTCAGTTGCTTCAATGGAGGCTCCTCACCCCCAGCTACCTTAGCGCAGGCCCGGTGTCCTCAGAACTGGGGTGGGTAAACCCACCAACCCAGGCTATGGGTAGTTGGTGTGTAGGAGAGCCTGAGAGAGCAGGAGGGGACAGAAGCAGAGACCAGGAGGCACAGGGACCCTGTAGGCCTCCTTTTCCTCCCTGACTGGGCCCCTCATCAGGCACCTCCACGCCCCTGTCAAAAGCTCCCTGGGGGAAAAGACCAAGTCAGCAGTCTGGTCCAACTCTTTCCCAGGGCCTGGCCTTAAAACCCAGGCTAGGGCTCTTGGAATGGCCATCCTTTCCCTCCTCCCTCACATCCTGCAGTTCCAGTGGAGAAGACTCGCAGGTAAGGGACAGACTGTGTGCTCCATTCTTGCCTGGCCAGGCTTCAGGTCCAGGTGGGATGGCAGGCAGGAGTGTGTGTGTGCATGGTGTCACCCTGACGTCCCTTTCCCCCTAGCAGATGCCCACAGCACCCCAGGCCACTCGTGAAGGCCCCAGACTCTCCAGGGCCTCTCCCGGTCCTAGCACAAAGCTGCGACTGCTGTCCCATCCCTTGCCACTCAACCCAGCCCCCAGTTAAACACAAAAGGGGATGTGGAGGCAGCACCCGCAGCACATATTTTTACTTCTGCAAATCCTCCCGGGGAGGAAGATCGACCCCATCAATGTTCAGCTTCTTGGTGAGGGACCTGCCTGTCTGACCTCACATTTCAGTCAGTTCTTGAAAAAAAAGAAAAGAAAAGAAAAGAAACAGCAGAAAAAAGAAGGGTGTAGTTTGGGGGGGGCTTGTGTGATTGGTTTTCTGTGGGTTATGGTTTTGCATCTTTAGAAACTCTTCTGGGCTGCAGTGACGAAAGCCTTTAATCCCAGCACTAGGGAGGCAGAGCCAGGCGGATCTTTGTGAGTTCGAGGCCAGCCAGCTCTACAGAGCGAGACCCAGGACAGGCATCAAAACTACACAGAGAAACCCTGTCTCGAAAAACTAAGAGAGAAAGAGAGAGAGAGAGAGAGAGAGAGAGAGAGAGAGAGAGAGAGAAACTCTTTTGCAGCTTAAGATTGTCCACTCTGGAGAAGTGCCAGTATGGCCAGAATTGCTCACACAAAGTGAGAGCATGAACACACAGAGAGATGCACACACACTCGGCCCTGCTGACACAAAACTGTCCCACAGGGTTCCACTCGAACGGTGCAGAAGTCTTACGCCACAAGCCGTCCTTGAAGACCAAGAAAGAAAATATAAAGACCCTGCCAGACGCGGCACAGGCGACTGACCCCTCACGTATGTGTGTGAAACAATGTGCCTCTGGCTCTCTGGATGCATCCCACCGTACCCGGACCAGAGCGGGGCGGGCGCCAGGGGTCTGGGTGGCCCGGGACTCTAGTCGTCGCCAGCCCTCCATCTCCCTCCCCCTCCCTCCCAGGCCACAGTGCCCAGCATCCCCTCCCCCGCCGCCTGCCACATCTGGTTCCACTCAGGTCCTCCCCCACCTCTAGGCGCCCTCCTCCTCCCATCTCCTCCCTCGCTTCCAGAAAAGCGGAGACGATTTTTAAAAACCCAGTCACACACACACACACACACACACACACACACACACACACACACGCTTCTCCAGAAAATAAGGCAGTCAGAAAAAAAACGAGGGAAAAGTCAAGAGGCCCCACTTCCCCCTCGGGCCGGCCCCCCTAAGTTGGCCAAGTTGGCAGCGCCTTACCCGGGAGGGCGGCGGCGGCGGCGGCGTCCCCCGGGTGGCCGAGATGCAGTCCCCCGAGAAGCAAGAAGCAGCGCAGCAGGTGACGAGGCCAGGGCGCGAGGGCAGGTCGGATGGGCCCCATCCCTGCGGCGCTCGGAGGACGCGAGGACCGAGGGCGCACGGCTGGGCTGCGCGCGGTGGCAGCCCTGATGCTGGGCTGGGATGACCGCCGGCGAGGGGCTCGCGTCCTCCTCCGGGTCGGGACGATGTGATGCCTCCCGGAGAGGAGGAGGGAGGAGGCAGGCCCCGCGGAGGGAGGGCGGAGGGAGGAGCGCCGAACCCGGGAGGAGGGTTTGAGGGGCAGAGGGGAAGGGAAGCGGGCAGCGTGGGAGGGGAAGGAGGAGGTGCGGGGGGCGCGGGGCTGGGGACCCGGCCGCAGGGTGCGCGCGTCGGGAGGGAGAGGAGGGGGATGGCCCGAGAGGAGGATCGGCGCGGGCCAGAAGCACCGTCTCCAGCGTGCGCTCTTTTATCTTCCTCCACTCTGCTGCTTAAGTCCTTCCCGCCTCGTCTTCCCTCTCTTTTCAGCCCGGGCCTGGAGCCCCAGACGCTGCGTCACAGCTTCTCCTGCTGGCGCGGGCGGCGAAGCAACGGCAAAACTTTCCGCAGAACTTCACCGCGTGGCGAGACCTGGGCTGCTGCGAGGCCTGGCCAACCGAGGACGGGAGCGCGCCACCGACTCAGGTGGCCAGACCTGGGCCGCCAGCACCCCCTCCA